>NC_084795.1:91315479-91536210 GCF_963169125.1 Humulus lupulus
TGCATTTTTTTGATATGATTTGTGGGTTTTATTAGAAATATTAGTTTAAAGTATGAAAAATAATTTTTATGTATATTTGAGATACTATATTGTTTAATTTTAAGATGATACCACATTATTTACTATTTTTAATTTTTTATTACTATTTAATCCGAAAATTATACATTTTGTAATTAATTTTTAATGTTTGTTAAGTATATATATGTAAATATGTTTTGCTAAAATGTATTTAATAATTGTCTAAAATAAGAAAAATAATTTAATTTGAATTTTACATACAAAATAGTGATTCAAGTTTATAATGTTTATAATTTTTTTTAATTTATATTATTATTTAATTAGAAAATTATATATATTTGTAATCTTTATTAAAATTTAAGTAGGTTATTTATATATAGTTATGTTATTTTATTGATTTAGTAATATTTTATTAAGTAATTAATTTAAATTTTTTAGTTGTGGTTTTAACAGAAATTTTTATGAGATTTTTGCCTCAAATTTTCGATTTCAAGCACACATTTGAAGTTTTTAAGTTTCTAAAATTTCAATAATAAGTTATTGTTAATCTAATTATTTAGTGAAGTTTGTTTAGTAATATTTTATTTATTAATTAATTTAGTTTTGTAGGTTGTGAATTTAATAGCAAAATGCGCTATTTGCAAACTTAAGTAAATTTGCTAGCAAAGACTATTAATTGCAAGTGGTACATACATTATCTTCTTTCTTGTTTTAGCATTATTAAACTTTTGTTAGAGGGGTTTAAATATCTTAAATATTCATCCATAGTGAAGTAGGTTCTGAGATTAAAATTGTGTGTTTCGGTGATAACAGAAGGTTGAGAACTGTGTGTTTTAGTGAAGTAGGTTCTGGAAAATTTGTTTGTGTGTTGCGGAGCTATAAGGAAAAAACTTATTGTGTGTTGTTTGAATTTTTTGACTTGTTGTTCACAAATGGTTAAATCACTATTATAGGGGAAATGCTGCTCGATTTTGTCTAGAATTATGTATTTTTTTATTCTATTATTATATTTGTATTGTGTTGTGCTTATTCGATTGGATTTGATTAGATTGACAGATGGTTAGGTTACTAATATTGGAGAAATGCTGCCCAATTTTTCGTATGCTTATTTAGTTTTTTTTTTTAATTTTTCATGAACATAGAAGATGATATGGATAGAAAATGGATGTCAGCGAATAGGTTATCCGTGGAATATAAAAACGGGGTCAACTTTTTTCTGACCAGTCTACCAAAACATCCTGAGATTCCAAATAATATAGAAATTGTGCAACCTTAAGTAACTAACTACAACTTCAATTATTTTGAAAATCTATAGTTGAATTTTACTAATATTCTTTATATTAAGTATTTTTATTTAAATATTAGTGTCCATACCAACCAGACAATGTGCCATTTGGATATTATGTGATGAGGATGTTGAAGGATTACATTGAACATCCACGACCTGGACGTTACTTGAAGAAAGAGGTATGTATATAAATTTATACAAAGTTAACAATTTATTTATTATTATAATATATAGTTAAATAATAATTAACTAATGCATTTTACTTTGTATTTTTTTTATAGCTAAATACTACGCCATATACACCAACACAGATTAATGAAATGCGACAACACTGGGCGAACCATATGCTACCGATAATTCAAAGTCATCGTCCCACATATTTAGGTTTTTTTTTATTTTATATTTCTTACTATATGTCTAGCTAGCTAGAATAATATTTGTTAATTTTGTATGTTTAACAACAAATATTACATTTGTGTATATTTAGCTAGCAAAAACATATTATATACACATTTTTGTTTTATTAATGAAAATTCACAATTTAAATTTGCATATAATTTAGATTTTTAAATTAATATATTTAATTATATTTTAAAAAAATAATATATTTAATTCTATTTACAAAAAAATTAATATATTTAATTCTATTAATTAATATAGTGAAAATAATTATTTAATTATTTTTTTTTTAAAATACAAAAACCTATGATGACTCCCAAGGGGTGACGTTGAATGTCTACAAAGTCTCCCCATGGTAGACGTCATAGGTACCTACAACGTCTCCCATGGGGAGACTTTGTAGGGGGAGACGTTAAATGTCTATAAAGTCTCCCCATGGGAGTCATCATAGGGCCACTTCAGATGGCTCCTGCAACAACGTCTCCCCTAGGGGGAGACATTAGATGTCTATAATGTCTCCCCCATGTAGCCATTACATGCCTATTTTGTTGTAGTCGATCCATAATCAATAAATCTGCAATTAAGTAAACACAAATATTATCTGGTATAAACTTCAAAAAATACATAAAAACAAAATTATAAAAATAATATATATACCTTTAATTATCTACCCACAACCCTTCACCATCCTCGCGTATATAGTCATCATCATTATCAATGGTGACACCAATAGGCGGTGAATCAATGGTAAATGTTTCTTGTTCAAGTATAATGTCATCGCTCCCAGACTCTTTGATCATATAATATTTCGGTTGACTTGTTAGGATAACTGACCATCAAGCATCTATTAGATCACTCACATAAAATACTTGCTTGGCTTGTGACACCATTATAAAGCGGTCAGATTTATGTCCTATTCGGTTTAAGTCCACCAGTGTGAATCCTAAGTCATCTGTTTTGACCCCATTATCACGTTTCACCCAATCACACAAGAAGACAGGAATTCGAATAGTCATGTAATCTAGTTCCCAAATTTCTTTGATCACTCCATAAAATGTCATATCACAATTTATGGTATTTTTATCTTTTGAACTAGATATTTGAAAAGTCTGGGCGATAATAGTAACACCACTATTTTGTGTCATTCTAATATTATCATGTTCTATGGTGTTGAATTGAATACCGTGAATATAATAGCATTGATACTTAATTACACTCATTGAAGGACCTCGTGCTATCCATTTTAGTGTTTCAGACACTTTGTTTGTGGTGTTAATCAGAACCTAGAATACAATAAAATAAAACAAAGTATATTAAATTCTAACAAGCTAAAATACAATAACACTCAAACAAGAACAACACAAGTATTTTACCTCATTCTCGAACCAAGTTCTGAAATTTTGATAATGTTCATCTTGTACCCATTTTTTTATTCCGAGACTTATTAGGATAAGTAGTCTTGATCCAATTGAAATGTTCTTCAAGAAATATCATTTATATCAACAAACAAAATTCATTGCCAATATAATGAAAGAGAAAAATAAGATTTACCATGCATATGTATGGGAACTTACTCGATGTATGGTTGAACATCATCAATATTTTGTAAGACTAGGCAATGTGCTTCATCTCTATCAGATTTATTAACTTCAGAAACAACAACACCTCTACCACCTTTACTTATTTCAAACTCAATTTTAGAAAAACATAGTCCAATGCTCGCAACACCTGATAAGTATTATGAGCAGAACTCCATTGCTTCTTCAACGATGTAGGATTAAACTATGCAACCCTCAGGTCTACTTCTATTTCTAACATAACCTTTTAAAACCTTCATATATCGTTCAAATGGGTACATCCATCTCAAGTCTACTGGTCCACACAATTTCACTTCTCTCACCAAATGAACTATTCAATGAACCATTATGTCAAAAAATAAAGGTGGGAAATACTGCTCCAACTCACACATAGTTATCACGATATTTGTTCGAAGATTGTCCAACTTCGACACATCTACCACTTTACAACAAATAGATTTAAAGAAAAAGCATAGTTTGGTAATTACATATCGAACTTTTTTGGGTAACACAGAATGGATAGCTACCGGTAGAAGATGTTCAAGTAGTGTATGATGGTCATGAGACTTCATTCCAACTAAATTCAAAATTTTCATATCTACCAGAGAAGAAATATTTGAAGAATAACCTTCCGGTACTTTCACATTCGACAAAGAATGACATACAATTCGTTTTTCTTCTTTAGACAGGGTATAACACGCAGTTGGTAAATTGGTTCGTCCCTCATCAACCTCTGGTTGTAACTTACTGCGTATATCCATTACTTTTAAATCCAACCGAGCTTTAGTTCCATCCTTACTCCGACCAGGAATATTCAGCAATGTACTAATTAAGCTATCCGACACGTTTTTCTCAATGTGCATTACATCCAAGTTGTGCTGCAAAACCAAATGCTCCCAATACTCAAGCTCAAAAAAATTAGATTTCTTCTTCCAACAACCTGTCGCACCATCTACAACCTCTGTTTTTTCACGTCTAACATTTTTTCTCTTATTTGTATAATTTCTAGGTTTACCGAACTTGCATTGGACTTTATTCAACTTTGTTAACAATTGTCCTCCAAGTAAAGGTGGTGGTGCCTTTCCAAATTCAGGTTTACCATTAAAGGCATCTGTCAAACTTCAAAATTTATGTTTTTCGGATAAGAACTGTTGGTGTCCCATATAACAAATCTTTCTAGAATGTTTTAAATATTCAGAATGAGTCACTTCTTCACAAATGGGACATGCCTTGTACCCTTTCACACTAAATCCATAAAGATTACCTAAGGCTGGAGAATCATTAATAGTCCACAACAACACTGCTTTAAGATTAAAATTTTCTTTCTTATAAGCATCGTAAGCATTAACCCCCTCATACCACAATGTGCTCAAATCATCAATTAAAGGAGCTAGGTATACATCAATATCGTTTCCAGGTTGTTTAGGACTAGATATCAACAAGGTCAACATGGTAAACTTCATCTTCATACACAACCATGGCGCTAGATTATAGATGACTAACATTACAGGCCAACAACTATATTTACTACTAAGGGAATTGTGTGGATTAATTCCGCTAGCAGAAAGACCCAAACGAATATTCCTCGGTTCATTGCTAAATTCTGGCCATTTAACATATACTATTTTCCAAGCTGGCAAGTCAGCTGGATGTCTTAGCTTGCCATCCTTTACTCTATCTTTAGCATGCCAAATGAAATTTTTAGCATCATCATCATTTCGGTACAACCTAACCAAACGAGGTATCGGTGGTAGATACCATAAAACCTTTGAAGGGACACCTTTTCTAACTACATCTGATTTTTTTTTCTTTTGCCATCTAGACTCGCCACACGTCAGACATGCAATTGCATCAACAAATCTCTTTCTATATAAGATGCAATCATTAGGACAAGCGTGTTTTTTTTCATATTGCATGCCTAACGAACACAATGTCTTCTTTGCTTCATAAAATGAAGACGACATTTCATTACCTTCAGGTAATAATTCTCCTAAAAATGTTAACAACTCTGTCATTCCATTATCACTCCGCCCATGTTTGGCTTTTAAGTTATATAACCTAAGCAGTGCTGATAATTTAGTGAACCTTGTACAATTAGGGAAAATTGGTTTCTCAGCATCTTCTAAGATTGACTGAAATTTAATTAGATCCACATGTGATTCATATTGTGCATCATCAATCATTTCTGCAATATCAACAACTTCGTAATCCACATCAAAATACTTATTATTCTTAGATGATCCCTCATCAGTGACTTTAATTCTTTCTCCGTGCAAAAACCATACTTAATAACTTTTGTCTATTCCATTCCTAAATAAGGAGTCTTTTATTTTAAAAATTGGCATCCTCACAATGGTACCACACTTAACACATGGACAAGGAATACTATTAGGAGATTGAGTATTTCTTGCACAAAAATCCAAGAAAAACTCAACTCCATTCCTATATTTCATGGATAACCTATCCGCTGACATCCAATCTCTATCCATTGTCAAACTTCACACAACAAAAAAAACAAACAAACAAGGCAACAAACATTAACAATTAAATTCATGGATTACTTAATTGACAAGTAAATAAAGGAAACAATATGTCCAAAAAAAATTGAGCAGCATTTCCCCTATTTCTATCACATTTCCCAAATTTAAAATGTGCATTTATACAGCACATGGTATACACAAAAATATCCAACTAATCAATCAAGCATGCATAATTATCAAATTACTAAATCTTAAAAAAAAAAATTGGGCAGCAATTCCCCTATTTCTATCATATTTCCCAAAATTTAAATAAACTTATATTCATCACATAAATACAACAAACCAATTAATCAATCAAACATGCATAATTCCCAAATTACTAAATCTTAAAAAAAATCGGACAACATTTCCCCTATTTCTATCATATTTCCCAAAATTTAAATAAGCCTATATTCATCACATAAATACAACAAACCAATTAATCAATCAAACATGCATAATTCTCAAATTACTAAATCTTAAAAAAAATTGGGCAGCATTTCCCCTATTTCTATCATATTTCCCAAAATTTAAATAAACATATATTCATCACATAAATACAACAAACCAATTAATCTATCAAATATGCATAATTACAACCTTATATCACCGCATCACACAGTCCCATAACCTATCTCCACTATTTTATAATTCGTACATTCCACTAAGTTCAATATCTTAATTATACATTAAGGTTTAAAATATTACCTCTAATATAAAATCCTTCAAAGCTTGATCTCACCAACAAAGTTGGAAACAAAATACCTACTCAAATATAACAATAAACAAAAAAATAATAAAAAAGTTGACAAAAAATAAAGAAAAATATATTAAAGCTAGATTGTAACTAAATAAACAATAAAGTGCTTAAAGAGAACAAATAATTTGTTATATGTACTCATTTATATACTTAAACCCGAAATAATTATTTTTTTTAAAAAAAGTTAACAAATCACATAAAGAAAAATCGACTATAAATATTCTAACTAAATCAATAATAAAATATAACTTAAAAAACAAACAATTTTAATGTATACATATTTAACCAATTAAACCCAAAATTTAAAAATAAATTAAAAAAGTTAACAAAATATAAACAAAAATTTACTAATAATAATCAAACTAAACAATTAATAAAATGAAACTTATACAAAATATATACATTAATATATATATATACTCATTTACATAAGTAAATTCGAAATTAAATTAAATTTAAAAATAAAAAGTTAATAAAAAATAAAAAAATTCTAATAAAAAAATTCTAAAAATTCTAAAATATTAAAATGCAGAGTTTAAACCTAAAACAATTACATAATCATTAATATAAAATTATCCAAAAATTAAAAAATCCGAAATATAGTCAATTTAAAAAAAAAATCACAAAAATTAAATTTAAATGATAAAAATTAATAAAATTGCACTTACTTGTGATAATTGAGCAATGTGGGTTCTTGAAGTAGAAAACCCTAAAAAACCAAGGAAGTTTATGGGTTTTCAAACAATAATCTTCAAAAATATAAAATCTATACAAAAAATTCAAAAAAAAACTATATATAAGTTACATAAACATATATAAATCATTATTTTTACATTAAAATTGAATTTTTTTTTGATAAAAACGTACCTAAGTGAGCAAATGTCAAAGGGGGCACTGCTGGTTTTGTCAAGCTTTTCGTTTCAGAAAATTTAGGTAAATGGGGTCTGTTGAGGACGATGGGGGTTTATTATGTATACGGGCCGTTTGCGTCAGTGGCCCACTGACGCAAACGGCCCCATTAAACAGTGTCAGTGTATGTTATGACGCAATTGCCCCTCATTTGTGGCAGTGCCAAACTGTCACAAATGATAATTCTTGGTCAACAGCATCAGTCAACTGCGTTAACTAACGCGTTTGATTGACACAGTTGCCCTTTTTTGTAGTAGTGACACTTGAGAAGGGGAATTTGAAATAAGGAATAATCAAGCTCCCATATTTCTTCAACAACCCCATAATATGTCATAGTACCAGCTACTGGATTATTGTCTTTTGCACTAGCGAAATGCATTGCTTCTGCAACAATACTTACTCCACTATTTTGAACCATTTGAGCATCATCTCTTGACTTTGTGTGAAATCATTTTCCTCCAACAATGTAAGCATGGTGTTTTATTACATGAACATTTGCTCCAAATGATATGCGTTTTAACTCTGTCGACACTCCATGGTTTTCTTCTCCCAACCTTGCTAGAATAGTATTTTTCAACCATCGACTAAATGTTTTATGATGCTCATCTATAATTCATTTCTGTTTATTTTTAACCTTGTTTGGAATCATTGATTGTAATAACTCCATGTGCTCACTGCAAATCCAAAGTACAACTTTAAAATTTCAATTATACATAAAAATGAGCATAATGTTTATTAAATTTATAACTTACGTTATATATGGTTGAACCTCAGGATTGTTATCCAACACAACTAAATGAGCTTGATCTAATTCTGCATGAGATATGGTCACTGCTGTTCCTTTCCCTCGTAATCCTTTATCAACTCCATCTAAGTTATTTTGTGGTTTGCTAATTCCGATTGTGTCAACTCCAACCATGTACTCTAAAAAAAATTCAACAGCTTCTTCTGCTAAATAACACTCAACCATACAAGCTTCAGGGCGATGGTGATTACGTACATATACTTTCAACACCTTCATATTCCTTTCAAATGGATACATCCATCTCGCCCAAACTGGCCCACACAACTTCGCTTCTCTTACTAAATGGACCATCAAATGTATCATGATTTCAAAAAAAGATGGTGGAAAATATTTTTCAAGCTTGCATAAAGTTTCAACTATTTCACCATGCAATGCATTCAACTTCTTCATTTCCAATTCTTTTCCACATAGTTGATTGAAGAAGATGCACGCACTTGTCACACTATCTCAAACTCTTTTTGGTAAAACTGACCGAATGGAAATTGGAAGTAATTGTTGCATTAATATATGACAATCATGTGATTTCATTCCAATTAACTTCAAATCTTGTATAGACACCAAGTTTTGAACATTCGACGAATAACCATCAGATACTTTCATCTCTGCCAATGATTTACATGCGGCTTGCTTCTCTTCTTTAGATAATGTAAAACAAGCAGGAGACAAATATGTGTGTTTACCTTTTTCTTCAGGTGCCAAGCGGTGTCTTATACCCATCTCAACAAGATCTAAATGACTAGACAAACCATCTTTGGTTTTACATGGGATATCAAGTAATGTACCGATTATACTTTCACACACATTTTTTTCTATGTGCATGACATCCAAGCAATGTCTAACGAGTACATCTTTCCAGTAAGGAAGTTGAAAGAAAATTGATTTTCTTTGAAAACATCCATTGACTTTTTTCTTTTTATTCTTCTTCCCATGCCTAAAGTCAACTTTTTATACTTCCTTAAGAATTTGCTCACCTGACAATGGCAAAGGAGCAAGGTCTCGTTCCACAGTACCATCAAACGCTTTTTCTTTATTTCTGTCAGGATGACTTAAATACAAATATCGTCTATGACCCATATAACACATTTTGCATCCATTTGACAAGCGACGAGCCCTTGTGTTGGTGCAACAAATTGGACAAGCTTGGTAACCTATTGTGCTCAACCTTGATAGGTTACCATATGCTGGAAAATCATTAACAGTCCATAACAACACCGCTTTCAAATTAAATACTTCTTTTTTAAAACCACCATATGTCTCAACACCATTTTCATACAACTCTTTCAAATCATCAATTAATGGTGCCAAATAAACACTGATATCGTGTCCTGGTTGTTTTGGGCCTGAAATCATTAATGAAAGCATATAAACTTCCTTTTCATGACCAACCAAGGAGGAAGATTGTACATAACCAGGAAGACAGGCCATGAACTATGCCTACTACTAAGAGATATTTGCGGGTTTACTTCATCAGCTAAACCGAGACGAAGATGTCTTGGTTCATTTTTGAATTCTGGATTGATATAATCTACCTTCTTCCAGGCCTGTGAATCTGCAAGATGTGGGAGTTTACCATATTTCACTCGTCTAGTCTCGTGCCTCTGCGCTTCGATATAATCGCTTCAGCCGCGAAATCAAAGGTAAGTACCATAACACTTTCTGGGGAATAAGTTTCCTAATCTCCTTACTTTTTTTAGGTTTGTACCGTGATAAACCACATTCTGGGCAAGTTTGCATGTCTGCATACTCCTTACGATATAAAATATAATCATTCAGACATGCATGAATCTTCTCATACTTCAACCCTAAACTTAATGTTTTCCTTACTTCATATGTAGACTCCAGAAAACAATTTTCTAGCGGCAAAACCTCCTTGAAAGCAGCTAAAAATTGACTAAAACACTTATCACTAACTCCATTTTCTGCTTTTATGTTATAAAATGATCATTTATCATGGTAATATTCCCCTTTACTCCATTACCACAATCGATACAAGGATAACGAATTTTTTGTGGATCACTACAATTCTTTAGGCAAAGCTCTAAAAATTTGTTGAATCCATCTTGAAATTGTGATGTTTCTCTCCTCTCAAGCATCCATGATTTATCCATACTAATAATAATATTAAATTCCTAATAAGTTAGAAAAAAACTTATATTAGGTTCTAGTCTTATAAAAATTTTAAAAAAATCAATAGAGTTTCCTCTGTTTCTATAGCATACCGTAATTTCATAATTACCTATAAAACCAATACAAACAAACACAATAATCAAGCATAGATGAATTCATCATTATTAGGTTCTAGTCTTATAAATTTTTTAAAAAATTCAACAGAGTATCCTCTGTTTCTATAGCATACTGCAATTTCATAATTTCCTATAAAAACAACACAAACAAACACAATAATCAAGCATAAATGAATCCATCATTATTAGGTTCTAGTCTTATAAAGTTTTTTAAAAATTCGGCAGAGTATCCTCTGTTTCTATAGCATACCGCAATTTCATAATTTCCTATAAAAACAACACAAACAAACACAATAATCAAGCATAAATGAATCCATCCTTATATCACCACAACACACAAATTTCCCAGAGCCTACTTCACTAATTTTCAAACATAACTTTCACTAAATCCAATATGCATGATTTAATTAACCTTATCTTTATACATAAATCTTGTAGTAATATAAATAAAAATAAAAATAACTAACCTTCAATATTACTCTTCAATTCACCCGAAATGAACAACAAAGTCACCACTCAATCGACGACCCTACTAAAACATTACTTACATAATTAGTAAACTACATAATTAATTATCAAACCAATAAATAAAAAAACAAACCAAACTAGTTATAGAAACTAATGAACAACAATTTGATTATCTTCAAGCTATTTATTTTTTCAAATATTTAAAAAACAAATTCATCTCTTGTCACAATTTCTAAAATTTACTAATATACATATATATATTTATAATAAACCAAATTTTTATCACATTAGTTAAAATAACAAAATAAATAAATAATTAGAAAGGTTAACAAAATATTAATAAATTTAATTATAAAATTCGGAATAATATAAAAAATAAAAAAAAAACATAGAAAAATAAAAAAAAAATAAAAAAAATTATAATCAAAATAATGTTTTAGTAATCCATACCTTTTTTGAAGCTCAAAAACACCTTGCAATGACAAAAATCCGGTCAAAATCTGGCAAGAAACACCAAAAAACCATGAGAAATAATACCCACGGCCAAATGTATTTTTTTTCTCTAAAAAAATAATTTTGGGGCTATATTTCGGTTTATAATGAAGGAAAGTGGTAAGAAATAATGAAAAAACAAAAAAAAAGGGTTTGAAAAGCAAAAATGGTGTTGGCTCACGGTTCGTTAATGGATGTTTTAGGATTTTTTCAACAGAGGAGAGAGAGGGTATATGACCGTTCTGGTGGAAGAAGAGGGTTATATAACCCTTCTACTTCGGTTTTTACATAAAAACCACAGTAGAAAGTGCACAAGGGATGCGTTTGGCTTGGCCCTTTTCTTACATCTTTGTTCTCTCCAAACAGAAGTCACGGGTCTGTGCAACCAAACATGGCCCTCTTTCAATTGAATTTTTAATTTCATTTTTTAAAAAAAGCGAAGGAGTATCTAATTATTTTGAAGTGCCAAATTCAAAAGCGAAGTAAAAGAGTTTAAAAAGGCTTTTACTTCAGTTTTTTTGTATGCTGAGTATAAAAACCGAAATAAAAACCTATATTTCTAGTAGTAAGTACAAACAACACACAAGTAAATCAAACAAATCATAATCACATCATACATCGTCACACATCATAGCATCATTATCGTAATAGCATCAACATCATAAACATAAACATAATCATAACAACATTGGCATCATATGCAAAATCATCATCATCATCATAACATTAAATCATAAACATCATTCCTTGTGAACATGGCCCGCTAACTTGTCCATGTCACCCTTTGAGGTAAACAGGATCTCTAGTCCTTGAATAACATCGGTGCATCCGTCCTTTTGAGCTAGGTCTTCATATCCTTAGCATCCCCTTTTTGATGTGTCGCGTTCATCACGCTAACATCCATTCATATCATACATCATTCAAAATGACATACAATCCAGTCACATCATCATAATAAAGCATTTCATAATTCCTAATGCGTAAATCATTACATTCTCATTCATACAAACGATCTTACCATTCAAAACATAAATAAACAAAATTTTATATAACTTCCTTACCTCAGGTCCAAGCAAGGTAAAATGACAACTTCACAACGACCATATACCATAATCAAAATAACCTTCCTTAGCATCACATAAACTCTACTTTGCCCACTCATATAACCGATGTGTGCATGGGCCATGCACACATGGTGAAAGTTATTCACAACATCCAAACAAGGCATATTTACACATAAGGTCATAAAAGAATAATGCACATTCTACCTATATTACATGCATGATCTTGCTATAAAAAATATATGGTTGCATGATAGACATATTTTTAAACGTAAAAGTGAAATTGCATGCGACATGCATACGTGGAAACGTTGTTTAAAAGCGGCGTTAAAAACGATAATTCCTACGCGCTTAGATCTATCGTTTTTAAAAAAAATGAAATTGTAACATGCTTGATTACTATTGTTTGTCCTCTTAAAATTACCAGGTTGATTAAATATCTCAAGACATTATTTTATTTCATAAAATAATTTATTTAACCAATTTAAAATATAATAATCTCATTATTTACTTTTAAATCCCATAAAATAACAAAGACTAAAAAAAACTATGTGAAATACTTATAGTTTAACATGTTTGCTTAGAAAATAACATTACAATAAAATTATCAACTTTATAAATTTAATGTGAGAAAAATATAATTTTAGATGTGAAAAATATATTTTGACTTGAATTATTTTTAAGACTTAATTTTAAAATAGAATAAATTCATAAGCGATAATTCAATAATTATTTTTAAAATATTTTATTAAACTTTAAACAATTATTTGATTTACTTAAATATTCACAAATAAACTAAATTTACCATTTTCTTAACTAAAATAAAGGAAAATCATAACCATTAGAATAAACACTCATGTTATATAAAAAAAATACTACTTTTAATATTTCCATAGTTTAAGGCATTAACTTATTTCAACACTCGCATCAAATTCTTTTTATCAACATTATAACTTCACATTTTTTACAAAATTCCAGCAACCAATTATACCATTAAAATCACCATTTTTATTTAAAAACTCATATTTTCATCAAAATATTAAAAAAAAATATGTATGTAATTATTTGCACAAAATATCATCTCAAGGCACTTTAAAATCCCCCATTAACTTCTTGAATCATCAAAACAACTTGTAAAATTTACTTAAGCATTCAAGAACATTTTTCTCATCATTTTGACACCTTTCATACACAAAACTCAGCAAGTATCATAATCATGAAATTCATTCTTTTCATCATATTTCACAAAAATTCATACATATTTATTTAGCAATATTCCAACACAACCCTAGCATGTTTCTACACCCTTTTTAATTATTTTAGATGTTATCATTAGCATACAATAAATCATCAACCACCTTGAAACATGTTCACAAGTCATGAACAAATAATCATCTTTGATCTTGTCATAAATATATTCTTGATATATTATTATCATGCAAGTATTCAAAAGAAACAAAACCATCATATGTTCATTTAAGATCTTACAACAGCCTATCATGTTTCTAAAATTTAAATTGGCATAAGACATAAAAAAAAATAACCATCATGCTTTGAAAATCACCTTTAGGCCAAAATCCCATAGCCCAATATAATCAATTCTTTTCATGTTATTTTTAAATACTCATCATCACTTTCTCATAGATCACAATTTAAAACCCTTGTATGCTTTCACATAAAATCCTTAAGCCAAAACATGCCCACCATCAAATCTTAGAAAATCTTTAAACAACATATCATAAACACCACATATCATTAATCAACTCCATGCACATACTATGAATATGAATCTAAGAATTACAACCATAAGAACCCAAACAACAAGAGTACCCATGCCACGCCTAGGTCTATTTCCCCCATACATCATCATAAAAATAATATAACCACCAATCCATGAATCCAAGAAACATCATAACATTAGGATTAGAGATTCAATACCTCTCTTGATTGTAAAATCAAGAACACAAATTGATCAACACCCAAACTTTACCACCCCTTGTTCAAGCCTAGGGTTTTTTTTCTTCGAAATCCATCATGAGAAGAAGAAGAGATTCAACAACACACAATAAAAACCATAGTCAATATTACTAGAATCAAAAGAAGAGAATAAACAAGTATAAACACAAAGAAGGCATACCGTAGACTTGGTCTTCCCTTCTCCTTCTTCTTCCTTTCTTCCTTTCTTCCTTCTTCTCCTTCTCTCTCTAGCTCACGTCCCTCTCTCTCTTTCTCTCTCTAATTTTGGCAGCCCAAGAGCATAATGGCTCTTCTCCACTTTCCTTCCCCCTTTATCCTTATTCTCTCATAATAGCCTAATGAAATAAAAGGGTAAGTTTCCTAGTTTCTATTTATTTTCTCTTAATTTTTATTTATTTTGATTTTATCTTAATTGGTAGAAAAATAATGATGATAGCATCCTTGCCTATTTTATCTAAAATCACCCAATAAAAATGGTAAATAATCTTCTCCTTTCCCACTATGCTACACGACCAAGCCTCTCCTTTCCATTTTTTTTAATAATTAAGTCTAATAAAAGGAAACCACAAGTGTGTAGAAAATTCTACACAAGTGCACCATGCAACCATGCACTTGCACAAACTCAATAACTAGGGTACATCACTACCTACCATGCACCTTAGTGGATTCAACCAAAACTCAAATAATCACACATTTTAAAATAAAATAAATAAATAACATTTAACAATTAAATTCACAAAATCCTACCAAACAATTCTAACAATTAATTTAAACAAACAAAAAATTAAATAAAATAATTCACAACACTTAACAATTAATTAAATTAAAACACAAAAATTTTAAAAGCTAAAAAAAAATTTGGTGCACTACAAACAGGTAATTATAAGGATAAAATGGTAATCTTGACCAACTCTAATTAACGAACCAATAAATTGAGGACATAACTACATTTATTGATTATATCAATGGACTACAAGAGAAAACTCTGTAAATATAATTCTTTAAATACTTAGAGTGCAATTCTATATTTATAGTGGAGTAATCATGGAATCAATAAATAAGATTATTAGATTAAAGAGTTTAATTAATAATCTAGTTTATTAGAGCTTCGTATTATAGGTCCATGGTCCCCATATTACCTATGTCATACAGTGTCAAGGGTAAGTATGACAAAAGAAAGATTTGTAGAGAGAATGACTAAATTGCAAATGAATTAATTTTCTAGGCCCATGAAAAAATTATGTGATGGTTATGGACAATTGATAAATTATGAATTAATTAATTATTTAATTATATAGTTTTTATTTTGAAAAACTATATGTTAAAATAAATATTAATCATGTTTGGATTAATATATAGAGAGATTAATAATTATCTTATTTATAATAAGATATTTATTTATTTAAAACTGATATTTTAAGATAAAGTTAATTTTGAGTTAATTGATATTTATTTTGGGATAAATATATTATCATAAATATTGATTAAACAAACAAATGAAAAAATCAGGGATATCTCTGATAGTGGATCACGCACACTCACCGTACAGTGAGTGTGTGTGGTGCCACTCAGGGATAGAAATATCCTTGAGATTCGAATTTTGAATTTCAAATAATTTATTTATTTAATTATATATTTAGTTTTTTTAAATATAATTTAAATTAAATAATTAAATAGGTTATAACTGATCAGCTTTATTTTAAATAAAATAAAGAATAATTAAATTAATTCATTATATTTATAAAACTGAAAGAAGCGATGCTTTCAAGAATAAGCGATTAAGTTGTTTTCAAAAGTTTTGACTGTCAGACTGTGTCTCGGAAAATAAGCGATAGAATTTTCTTAACCATAAATTCTATTCATAATATCTTCTCTTATCAAACATCTCTAGATCTCATGTGCTGAGTACATCTAGAGACTTCTAAATCAACATTTTGAATCCTACGTGCCCACACACACCCTTGTGTGTTTGATGATTGATCTAAAAGATCAAGGTGTGAGCTTTCAGAATAATGATAGAAAGATTGTTGATTTATACAAAAATATTCGTGGACTCTTGATAGGATACAAGAGGTAATCTTTAATCTATTTGTGTTTAATTTAATATATCTATATATGTATAATCATGGCTGGTATTAATATTTTTTTAAGAGATCCATTCTACTGTGTATCTTATTTTATCATATTTAATACCAACAATATATATATAAATATATATATTCTTCATGTAACCACTAGCAATAGGTGCTTTGATACACCATAATGCAAATAACAGATATACCATATTAATAAACGTATATACTAGAAATATATCTACAACAAATATATGATATTCCATAATATAGAATTTGCATGTACCAAGCAATTAAATGTTAGAATATTTTATATGGACTGACATAATTACACGTTGCTCAGGTAGTGTCGTGATTAGCATGTAAGAATAACTATATAATCGGTATTGCATGCTATTACCATTGGGCCATAATGGGATGGACATAACGTACTAACACGCTTGGGGCCCATGGACACGCTCTCAACGTCTTTAGGCCAGCCCATTGGGCCAAGGCAACTAATCCTCTCATTGGGTATCTAGGCCCAATAAGCCCATTATAGTTTATAAAAGGGGTTACACCCTTTTATTAAGGGTGTGTGGACAATGGGTGTCTTAAGAGGAAAAAAATGAGAGAGTAGTGTTCATCTACACCCCAAGCACTCCTTTGATCTTTGATGTGTAGGTGGGTGAAATGTGATGAGCATAATCATGAAGAATGACGGTTCATAGACTTGATCACAAAGGTATGTAAAACTTCTTTATCCTATTATGTTTGATGCCTTAAATAAGATGATTTCATTGTGCAATATTGAGCATGAATATGTTTGATCAATTCTTGATTATTGTTTGATGCTCAATTGGTATCAGAGACAGATTATCAGATTTTAAGGCTCGTGAATACTCTGTCAAAATTTTGAGTGCATTTTCGGATTTTTTTTTTGGAATTTTTATGAGTGTTGATTATCCAAAATTCGAAATACATGAGTTTAACCAAAATAAATGATGGATTGAGTCTATATATCAAATATATAACTTGTGGGTAGTGTTTCTATGATTATTGGACTCATATTTGGCAATTTTTGGACTGGTTTTCAAGCTTTTTTTAGCTGAAAATATATTTGAATAAAATCAGTTTTCAAGTAGTATTTTGGCCAAATAATTGTTATGGTTCAAAAGACAATGAAATTTGGAGCAAAATCCCTCAAACGTCATCAAAAACAGAGTAGTGGAGGTCAAAATCCAACCTGGTCGGAATCTGGGTTCGAAACGGGTCAAATTTGACCCATGAGGAGGTTGAAGACGATAAACAACGTGTCATTTTTTCAGAACCCATTGTCGTTTTTCTGTTTTTATGTCGTTTTCAAGAGGGTATCGTTTTTGGACTTCATGTCGTTTTTGGAGATTGTTGTCGTTTTAATCATTTTTTGTTGTTTTTTTGGGCTTCAGCAAAAAAAAAAAAAAAAAACACAGGCGCGTGGGGTGCGTGTAGGGTCCATTTTTGGACTATTTTTTACCATTTAGCTCCAATTTTGTTTTTCCACTTAATTGTGTGATTATATTTTGGGTTTGGTCAATATTAACAATTAATTGACACATAATCACATAAGTAAATTAAATTTAAATTATTATTTCACAATTTATCTTATATCATTTATTTGTAAACATGATTATATTTATTTAAAATTTATGTCTTATGTTTTGTTTTAAAATACTTGACATTATGTGCAAATATGTTTATGTGACATTAATTGAGTGCTTATGTACTCACTTATCGTGAGTTGAAGCATGTCAATTTGTCATTCATAATAATTGTGAGATTAATACAATTTGAATGTTTATGTGCTTGCCTATCGTGGGTCTAAACATGTCAAATTATGGAGTTTAAAATTATAATCTCACATAAGACCCAATAATCGAGCAATATGTTATACTAAATTTTTGTACATATGCCTTATAATTTTCTTTTGAGGATTGATGATTATGAATGGATTATTGTTGGCATATATTTGATTTACTTACAGAATTATTACCTATTTGATTTATGCTCTCGTTAATAGATTCTTTGACATTTATGGACTTAGTTGGGATTATTTGATGATTATGAGATTATAATCTATGTCGAACATGTAATTGAATGTTCTATGGATATTCATATCATGATTGTGATTATTGCTAATTAAATTCACATTTGTTCTAATCACAATTAATACTAAGATCCATACATGCAATTTAGTCATCCTGTCGATGATTTTATTGTTGGGTAGGATGCTTAGATGGTGAAGGAAACACATTGGATGTCATGAACCGCACAATCTTTTCTACCCTATCGGTAGTGGATTAATGAATTTCGTTGTGACATTTGAAGTGATTGTCCTTACCTACGTAAGAGTCATATGTTTTGTTAGAACGACTCTAGCATGACATGATCGTTTCTGTTGATAGATCATTTGGAAAGCTGAGAAAATGAGTAGATAATGCGATCCTTGCTTTCACATGCATAGTGGCACTGCTCATTGATATTTTCTCTTAGCTTCAAGCAATCCTACAATTTCTACCGTTTAGTTATCAGATGGGACAATAATATATTTTGACATAACGATATCTCATTGTAAAGACGGACTAGGCCTAAAATTGATAAATCTTGAAGTCAGATTGTTTAAATAGATGCCAAGTTACTCCATGATCAGTGGGAGATTGAGAATATTGAGATGGGTGTCAGATGGTTGTAGTAAGGTATATATGTGTTAATCGACCCTTCTATGACAACTTTGTGAGGATGAGATCGCTTGGGAATCTCTTGAGGTATTGAAGTGAAACTCTTACATTTTTCGATAATGATGAGTTCAAGAGATTATTGCATTGATTTTATGCCCTAAGATTGTTTCAATGGAACTAGGGAATCATCTATTGTGGTTTTCTTATAATTAAGGCTCAAGATATGACATAGATCATAAGTGGACAATTTTGGATGAATACGACAATGGATATGTGATCATTATCTATTTCGAAGTGGTAATCGTATTACTTGGAGACGTTCATAAACACGATGAATCCAAATTAAATAGATTAATGCATGTGTACTCAATATCATGTCGTTGTTGCTACTAAATTTGAGGATAGCTAAGTTATATTTAGGCAACAATTTTGGTTTGATTGAAGTCAGTGAAACAAAGCTTGCCATATAGTGATATTGATGACTTAGTATTTTTTTTTTGGATAACCAATGGAAAGAATAAGGGGAAGTTAGGTTTTAACTTATTTAAGCATAGTACACATGCTGATCATATTGATTCTTTTGTCCATAAAGTATTTATGATCTATAATATCATGTATAAGAGTTGAGAGATATCGAGTATTTATTACTCTTTTGTTAAAATCTCTCACATGATCATTATCTTGAGCACAGTCTTCTCAAACTTTGACTCATCAAAGTTTTAAACATTTTTTTTGTGTTTTAGAAAGCTTCAAAGTGGAAAACACCTAAATGATTAATCCAAACATGCATAATGTTGTGCAGTCACTTCCTATATGCATTGTTTGACGAAGTGACAAGTACAAAACGGGACGTATATATATATATATAGTCTCAATGGTTGTACTGCATGCATGTTGTTTTAATGGTTGTTAGTATATTTGAATATCTTCCGGGCCAAATCATGTTTAATATATGTATCCTATCGGTATGATATTATACATGATTTATTTGACTGCCTATTAGATAATGAAGTTAATATGGTGTTTGTTTATTATATTAGTCCAAGTGGGAGAGATATTTGAATTTTTGTATGGACTAATATAATCACAAACATAATTCCATATTCACAACCATGTTAGGTGTTTAAAGAGACAATATGAGTTAAGTATTTTGCTATGACTCTCAAAAGGATTTAGATTTGATGATTTGTATCGTTTCATTCCAAATAGCCTTATATAGGTTGAGACTGAATAAGGATTTAATTTGCAGACCTTGTTTTTGGGCAATCGCAATCTCAAAGTTTAATTGTGAAAGAGAAGATGATTATCTCAATGGTTATTTTTCTAGAGTGCTAAGGTTCATATAATTGTCTCTTCTATCCACTATTGATGATAAGTAAATAAAGTTTTCCATGTTGGAGTTTCAAGTTGGGATTAGTCAAGGGTCAAAAGATTATTTAGGGAATAACTGGACTTATCCCTTGTTTTTCTTCCACTATTATTATTGTTGACCCTACAATAAGAAACTACATATGTGAACAAGCAAAGATATAGGATCGAAATAGTTTTACAGACCTACAATTACAAGCAGGAAATAAGGTTGACGACATATATCTCAAAATTGTTAATCCAGAGCCATTAGTAGTTCTTAATCCTTATTTGGAGAGCTGATATGTTAGTATCACGATTTCCAAGATATGATCAAACATGAAAGTTTAGGCTTAATCACATGATAACTAGGAGATTTTTCTTGATGGCAGTTCTTGTTGAGAACAGACTATTTGAGGAATAAATTAAGATTGATTAAAGCCTATAGCTAGTTACCATTATAATGGAATGAACTATTCAAAATGCATTATTATTGGATGGTAAAGTGGTGACTATTTGGAAATCAATATATAAGGGTGTGAGAACTAAATTCTTATTTTTAGAATTTTCTTTGGCTCATTCAAGCCTTGAGAAGGCAACAACTAACAAGGACACCATAATTCATTGGATTAAATTCGTTTTGGAAAGGCATCAAGACAATGACTATTGTTATTCTCAGAATGCACAATTTGAAATATTATCGTTAGTCAATATTATGTGAGAGATCAGTGGGAACAATGACATGTTTATATTACTACATAATATAGTACATTGCTCATATTTTATGATACTGATCTAATCTGGAAACAAGTAAAACCGTTATTTGATATTCTCTGTTGGATGAAGAATTTTAGAGAAGCCTTACATGGTCTAAGTATTTAGATTCTTCATGATGAGATCAATAGAAAGTTGAATTGTCTCATAGTTTATGTTGACTTACTTTTGATGTGAGTAATGTTTCAATTTCATTGAGAACTTTGAAATAGTCTAAAGTGTGATGTATTGTGAAAGGCCTAAAGTCCACGTGTATTGATAATGATGAGAGATCAAATTTGAGATTGTTCCATACATGCTTGTTGAAGGCAGCCTCGAATTTTCTCATGTATACACATTCCCTATTGTGATATTTGTCATGGGCATGCTGGATTGGTACTTGAGTAGTCATCCTTATGGTATCAAGGATGTCTTTGCAATCGACAAATCAACATTATGACGCTCAATAGTTGGTTTTAATGATATCGATTGAACAGGCTGCATGGATGTCAAAATCCTTTATAATGGTAGGAGGAGCTATTTTGTGATTAAGTGTCTAATCAAATAAACACCTACAATTTCCTTTCTCATACATGCAGGTATAATGGTAAGAGGAGTTATTTTGTAATTAGGTATTAGGTGGACACTTACAGCATCCTCATTCATAGATGTAGAGTGAGTGATGTGTTATGAGGACATGGTTTATACAATACAACTGTGATATTTCATTTCAGTGTCAAGAGTAGTTGACTCTATTGTGAATTTACTGAACTTATGTGATAAATGTCGCAGTCATATCTTTCTCTCGGAACTTGCAGAGTCTTGTTACTCCATTTATGATGATGATGTTCCATTTGTAGTGAAATAGTTGTGGAGTCCTTTATTTGCATCATGACACGAACTTATAGATAACATGTCAATAACTACACTGACAAGGCTTACCTAACCGTGTGTACCGAGAACATACTTCTTATGTGGATTGTTAGGTGCAAGAGATGTATTTAATCAGTGGGAGTTACCGTTTTCATATATGATATACATGTTAAGGATTGCTATTTATTGTTGAATACATGCATATTGTGGATCACTCTTTGGCATTATGAGTGCACACTCGTTTGGTAATGATATAATGATGCGAGCCAATGGCTTAGTCTAGATATCATGTTTGAGTGGATCCATATTGGGAGTTATCGCCATACTTTGTGAATCTCCAATGTCTCATTATGTATCATATTTGTATCCTATCGATACGATATGATGCATAATTGGTTTTATAGACATTTGCGTTTCTTGAGATTCTTGTGTATAGACACTATTGTTCAATGAGTACTTGTTGGTGTAATTATGTAATCCAAGTGGGAGAATGTCAGAATATTTTATATGGACTGAAATAATTACACGTTGCTCAGGCAGTGTCGTGATTAGCATGTAAGGATAACTATATAATCGGTATTGCATGCTATTACCATCGGGCCATAATTGGATGGAGATAACGTACTAACACGCTCGGGGCCCATGGACACACTCTCAACGTCTTTAGGCCAGACCATTGGGCCAAGGCAACTAATCCTCTCATTGGGTATTTAGGCCCAATATGCCCATTATAGTTTATAAAAGGGGTTACACCCTTTTATTAAGGGTGTGTGGACAATGGGTGTCTTAAGAGGGAAAAAAATGAGAGAGTAGTGTTCATCTACACCCCAAGCACTCCTTTGATCTTTGATGTGTAGGTGGGTGAAATGTGATGAGCATAATCATGGAGAATGATGGTTCATAGACTTGATCACAAAGGTATGTAAAACTTCTTTATCCTATTATGTTTGATGCTTTAAATAAGATGATTTCATTGTGCAATATTGAGCATGAATATGTTTGATCAATTCTTGATTATTGTTTGATGCTCAATTAATTTCAACATTAAAATTAAAAAAAATATCATGACATAATTTTGAAATAAGAATGAGAAAAAAAATGATATACCACAATACACAAAATAGATATACCAAGATTATAGAATAATATACCACTCAAATTTACATAGAAAATATTAATATACATTTGAAATAAGATTGACCATTATATGATATACCATTACATAGTAATCACATATACCAAGCAATTAAAATGATATATCATTAAATTAATAAATAATATCACATAATTTTGAAATAAGATTGAGAAAATAAATGATATACCGCAATACAAAAAACACATATACAAAGCTTATAAAATAATATATCACCAAAATTTAAATAGAAAATATTAAGATAGATTATGATATTATAAATCATAAAATAGATGTATAAAACAAATATAACATATACAAAACAAATATACTAATCAAACAAGAAGATATACTATTGACATATAGATATACCATAGGCAAACATAAATATACTTGAGCCACAAATAGATATATAAACCAAACAAGCAAACAAACAAATATACCAAAGACAAACATAGATATACCTAATGTCTAAAATAGATATACCAAAGGAAAAGAAAAGATATATGGTAAGCAATCATAGATATATCATAGGTAAAAATAGAAATATCAACCAATCAAGCAAATATTACCTAAAATTGAATATAATATACTATAGCTCAAACATCATATATACCATGCAAATAAAATAATATACCATCAAGCTTATCTCTCTTTGTTTCTCTCTATAACATAACTAAATACCTTAAACGAACTCTAATATATCGTATTGATATACTCATTCTAAACTATTAATTATTATTTTTTAATGTAACTATTAGCAATAGGCGCTGAGATATACCACAATGCAAATAACAGATATATTATACTAATAAATACATGTACTAAAAAGATATCTACCACCAAAAACATATATATACCACCACATTATTAAAAGATATACCATGATAATGAAATTATATACCATAAACGATTTATCTATTCAAGATAAGCTATTGCTAAATCTGAAATACCACAACTCTAATAACATATATACCCTTCTATTAAACTTATATTCCATATTTATTATTTAGTTTAATGTAATCATTAGCAATAGGTGTTGTGATATACCACAATGTAAATAATATATTTACCATTCTAATAAACATATATACCAAAATATATGTATATACTAGATATACCATACAAATAAACATATATATTATATATACAAAGCTGATAAACGTATATACTATACTAATAAACGTATATACCAGATATAAACATATATGCCAGCTTTAGCAAGTTGATGAACTTATATACCATAAAAGATTTTTATCTTCAAGATAAGGTATCACTAAATTTAATTGATATACAATAGCATAAATAACATATATACCCTTTTGATAAACTTGTATACCATAATTTTTGTTTTTTAAACCATAAACAATAGGTGCTATGATATACCAAAATAAACTAAAAATAGTCAAACCAAGCAAAAGTTTATTGAGCATGATCATAAGATTTCATCATCTTCATAGGAGTAGATTTTTTGCATTTTTTATGATTGTGCCCAATTTCTTTGAACCTACCACACCTGAGTTGTTTTTTTTCACTAGTTGAAGGAATCCTCTTCTTTTTTTGGTCTGCCTATCCTTCTCTTCATAGTGGGTGGCAACACAACCTGCTTTTTGACAACTTCAAGAATATCCTACAACTTTTGACTTCATACTGGATAGATTATTCTATTGTATGTGTTGACAAAAGCATCATTCATGTAAAAGTCAAAGACATAAGCATAATGGGGCAAGTTTGCTTTTCTTATCTCAACACATGCATGCGAGCAAGGAATTTCATCTATACCCCACTTGCACAAGTGCAACTTCAATCTAGAATTTTAACCACAAATTCTAAGTTGCCATCAACAACTTGGTAAGTCTGAAAGCACTAATCAATATAAAAACATATGAATTAAGAGTGATATATATATATACTTTCATTGGTAATAAATCTACTCATAGTTAAACAAAAGACATGACTAAAGTTGACTTACATTCATAATCCTACCCAAACGGTTTCGCTCAACTAGCTGGTCTTCTGCCCATGTTGATAATCTTGTAAATGTGCTTGTTGCTTCCATACGACGTGTATCAAACCATTCTTGAACCTTCTGCTTTAAACTTTTCAATAAAGCTACAACTGATAGTTAACAAACAATATTAGATCAATATATATTATAATAACATGTATATATTATATAAATATACATGTAGAATAAAATGAATTAGAGCTAATATTGTTGGTTTAGTACAGATCATGGCTGGTGGCTATTTTAGTATTGTTGAGTATTTGGGTTAGAAAAAAAAAATTGGTAACTAATAATCACAATTCATATACATAATTCATGAAAAAATTGGTGTATGTAAATGTAATATACAAATATTGGTTTTTTTTTCTTTCTTACTCTAGGGAAAGAAGATTGTTTAGGCATGTTTGTACAAACAAGTTTTGCAGCTATGACATAATTCTTTTTTTTTTTTTTTTTTTTACATAAACTAGCTATATTATTTTTTCTAAATTTTTTTATGACGGTGTACATTGTAGCCATTTAATACTTCTTGCAAATTTTCAAGAATTTTAGAATAATTTACAGTGCCGAAAGCAAGGTTCAAACAGTTGAATTTTACATGCATACAAAAAAAAGATATGCGTGCAACAAGCTCTTTGAACTTTGTTTTCAGCACTGTAAATTATTCTAAAATTCTTGAAAATTTACAAGATGTCTCAAATGACTACAATATACACCGTCATAAAAAAATATTTACGTGCCGAAATCCTATTTTGGCTACACCGGTGCAACCAATTTTTTGGTTTCACAGTAGATGCACCCTATATATATAATAATTGTTCATAAATGCATAATTGTACATTTGGAGGAGCAATTTCAGTTATAATACATATCAAATAGTGTCAAAAATATTTACAAATAAAATACTCAAAAAATGAGCATACCAATTTGTAAGAAAAACAAAAAGAATGAAAAGGAAGAAAAGAACCTCTTGATTGCCAAAATATTGGAAAAATGGATGATGCCCTAAAGAAAGAAAATATACACATTTTTATTTTTAAAAGAAAAAAAATAAAAAAGCAATAAAGTGGGAGAGGGGAACGTGAAGGAAGTTATAGTTAATCAAACATTTTTCGCTAGAAAAATGGGGGAAATCAACCTAGATACAATGCATCCACCATGGAATACGATCAATGGTATTATTTCTCTATTTTTTTTATGAGTAGTTTTTTTGTCACGTTGATGAGATGAGAAGGGAGAAGAGACTTAAATGAAAAAAGCAATTTAGGTAATCAAAACTATTAAAAGGATAATTTCTCTACAATTTAGAAAATGGGGACATTGAGCTTCCTGGTGCCATATTTTAAGATCATTTACTATAATTTATCTTACAATCAATGCAATTGGGATAACCAAACCACCAAAATTTAGAATTTTCTAAGGACGAAACCAATTTGGCAAAAGAGTGAGACACCCTAGGATACGACTTAAAGTAATATTAACATCATCACAAGCTTAATATATATTGTTATGGACAATCCCCCAAAGATGAATTTAGCACTTCTGTCATTAATTATATTCTAGGATAAAGTCGGGATTGTAATTTAGTGGGGGCAAGACTTAATTAAAAGTAATTTTTTTAAAATAAAAAATAATGTAAGAGTATATATGAAATCTTATATTTTTGTTTAGAATATTGGCAGTGAAAATACTTAAATCTTTTTAATTGTTACAGTTCAATATTTTTTTTGTGGTATTAATACATTCCGTCAACAAAATGGTGAAATCGTTGGTACCCAAACTTAACGTCTAACACAAGTATGTATGTGACACGATTTTATTAGTCCAACTCATTTAAATTGTATTTATTATTTTAAAAAATAATTTAAACTAATTTTAAAACATTAAATATAATAAAAGTCATTTTAGAAATTAAAAAAAAAAACCTAAACAAAATTAAAATTTATTTAAAATTGTAAAAACTAATTTTAATCAAATTTTTTGAAGAACATCAAACATTAAAACTAATTTTTTTTTTTAATTAATTCAACATTTTTGTTCATAGCAAGTTATCAGCTCTACTAATTAATATTTGTTTTTTTTTATTATGATTAAATTTGAGTTATTTGGTTAATTTTGAATCTAGATTATGAATGAACATGAACAATGTTAAACATCAATGTGTACAACCAAAGCCAAAAAAAACCAACAAAAAAAAAAAAATCAAATCTACACATCCCTTACCATAGCAAACATCTATAAACAAAAACCTAGATAAAAAAATCCATAAAGAAAAACTAGATCTAAAGAGCAAAAATCCAGATTTGAGGAAGAAAAAAAACCCCTGATTTGGAGATAAAAACCCATAATTTTCAACATAATAGATTGCCATCAACCCATCGCTTTTCCCGCCTCCATTGCACAACTCATCTTCGTTGCCTAGTAGCATAATAGGTTGCTTCTCGTCTCTTCTTTAAGTCATCATCCTATTGCTCTTCCCATTGTAGATCACCTTCGACTCTTCTCCACGCCGCAAGTCTCTGTCTCAGTTCCCAATCACAGCTTGTTTACCCAAAAATGGCTCCTGATGACGTGGCAAGAATTTCTTACATGTGGCTGGTACGTGACAGTTCTGAGTGAAGGGATTCTGTTCGACTATCGACCAGATGATTATTGCTTCATCAAGTTTCACACTTAAGTGCGACCACTCTGGTCGCATACTTCTATTTCCTTCCTTTAAGATATGCAATCTTGTAATAACTACACTAAATATATTTCTTTTTGTTTCCTTGATACACTATTCTTAAAGGGATTAAAGGCCCATCGACCCATGTAACCTCCTTGAGCCTATAAATAGGAATGAGAGGACTCAAGGACATGGGACTTTTGGACTTTTAATCTTTGTATTCAGAGAGAAAAGCATAGTGTGATTATCCACCGAAATTGTAATTCTCCTAAGACTGGTGAAACTCAAAGAACCCTAGTTCTTTGATCACAATGCTGAGATTCAATATCAATAAGAACACTAAGTGGACGTAGGTCATTACCACCTAGTTAGGGTCGAAATACTATAAATTGCTTGTGTCACTTTCTTCCCATTTGATTCTCTATTTGATTTCCTTTTTTATCTTTGTCGTTTATTTGACTCCGTGTCATTGACCAAATCAAGGGTCAACATTTTTGGTGCTTTCATTGAGAGTTGAACTCAAGACTTCAAGAAGATCATATGGCGAAGACATCCAAGAGAGCTGGACAGGCTGCTGGCGTTGCATCCTTTCAACCTCCTCCTCCAAATGTGGCTGAAAATGAGCCACACTTGGATTTTGAGGAGGAAAAAATGGATTTTGAGACACTGAGGACAACCTTGAGTGTGTTGCAGGACGAGTTGACCAATCTGAGGGCCAATCAGGATAATGCGACAAAGACCTTGGCGTTGCAGCAGAGGGAGATTGAGCGTCAGCATCAGGGGCTAAATGAGCGACAAGCAGACATGGACCGTCGGCAGAGAAATGCCACGACCGCTCTTGAAGCAGCCATTCAATTGGCTCGAGGACAGGCTACGCCAGCCTCTCAACCGGATCATCCACCAAATGCACCACCGCAACGGGCCCCAAATCTAAGTCCTCCGCTCCAGCCACCAAGCCCTCAAAGGCCGGAGCAACCGCCTGTTGCTCAGGAGGATGTCCCAATTTAGGATCCTGATCAACAACCACCTTCTCAAGCTGGTCGCGGTAATCCCCAGCGCCAGAGGCAAAATAGGGTTGGGCAACCTCCTCGAAGCCCTAGACGCCCAGGGGACGATGAGCCAAATCCACCGAGTAGGGGGCAGCGTCCTTCTGCTAACAGAAGGCACAACGAGTCAGGCTCTGCGAGCAAGGGCCCCCCACGGCATAATAATGCACGGGGACCCATCGACCAATGCACGCCTTCCCCCGACGCTCGAGAGATGCCAGCCAGAGGAGGAAACAACATGACCAGCCAGCATAACGTCTTTGATCGGCTGGGTGCTAGCGAACAAAGGCGCAGAGATGATGACCTGAAGGACGTGTTCAACGACAGGCGCAAGAGGCACGATGAGTACGCTCCTCCGGCACCAGTCGCCCCAGCGATCCCAGACGTTGTTCATGCTCAAATTGATGCTCTGAATCAGGTGGTACAACAGCTGGTGGGGAGCCAAACATCCCACATTTAGTATGATCGGAGGAGAGGCACTCCATTTGTACAGAGGATTGCTGTGGCAGAAACCCCCAGTAAGTTCAAGATGCCAGTGCTGCCGAACTTTGATGGGTAAGGGGACCCAGTATCTCATGTAAACAAGTTTGAGATACAAATGGATATTTAGAAGGTGTCAGACGATGGCCGCTGTAGGATCTTTCCCGCCACCCTATCTGACACTGCTCAGGAGTGGTTCTTTAAGTTCCCTCCTGCTAGTATAGTATCGTGGGAAATGTTCGTAAAGGAATTTTATGGACAATTCTACGCGGGTCGCGTACACCCCACTGAGGCCAACCAGCTGGTTGAGATACGCCAAAAGGAGGGAGAGCCCTTAAAAGAATACGTCCAGTGTTTCATGCGAGTAGCGGCTGGAGCCAAAATAGTGGGTGATGAGGGAAAGATGATGGCCCTAACTGCTGGGGTTAGGCACCATTCTCCCCTCTAGAACAGCCTAAGAAAGAATGGGGTAAAAATTACCTAGGAATTTCTTGATCGAGACGATCGATACATTAAGCTCGAGGATGCGATCGCCAACGAGGGGAAGTCGCTTACGAAAGACAAGGGACCAAAGGAAGATCCCGCCAAAGCCATCAACGGGTCGGATAAACCCAATGGCAATGGCAATGGCAAAGGCAACGGGAATGGAAATGGAAAAATGGTGGAAAAAGGGCGAGCAATGAGTCATCAACGTCCGAAAATAAATGTCCCAAAGGCAATAGATACGAGCCGAGATTCACCAACTATACGACCCTTGTTGAAGAGCAGAGGTCAACCAGGCGACTAATGCCAATGTCCCTTATAAGCGACCAGCACCTATAAGGAAGGATATCTCCAAGAGAGATACAATAAAATTCTATCATTTTCACAACGACTACGGACATGACACCAATGAGTGTATCCAGTTGAAGGACGAAATTGAGTTCCTTATCAGTCAGGGACACCTAAGGAGGTATGTACAAGCCACAGGACGGTCTCAACAAGATGCTCAAGGAGGCAACGAGCAGGCGCCTGCACGCCAACGTTCACCACCTTTACAACCAGCTCCTATGGCAGGTACATTACTCACCATCTGTGGTGGCCCACACCTTGTAGGAGATAGTGGGAAGGCAAGAGAGCGATATGCTCGGACCTTATGACATGACCAGGACATCGAGATGATGAGTGTGGAGGACCGGGCACCTAAAATAGCTCGAACAGAGGAGGAGTTTATTACTTTCTCAGAGGATGATGCCCAGTATGTCCGATTCCCACATTCAGATCTGCTGGTCGTGGACGTCCAGATTGCCAATATGATGGTTAAGAGGGTACTGGTTGACACAGGGAGTTCAGTCAACATTCTAGAGAGGATGAAGTTGTCCGTCAAGGACCTGGAGCCGTGCAACCAAACCATATATGGTTTTTCTTGCGAAGGGCTCACGCTGATAAGGTCGATTAGGCTCCCAGTTACACCAGGAATTGCACCTGAAAACAAGACACTACTCACTACTTTCATAGTAGTTGATTGTCCTTCTGCGTATAATGTTGTAATTGGGAGGCCTATTTTGGTCGACCTACGAGCTCTAACCTCGATCTGGCACCTTTCCATGAAATTCTCAACTGACGTAGGGGTAGGATGCATATTGGGAAACTAGCGAGAAGCGAGGGAGTGCTACAACGCCTTGATATCTAAGGCAAGGAAAGGTGGATTGAGGGAAAACGCCAGAAAAGAGTTGCAAACAACCAATGAAGTGCAAGCCCAATCAGGTGATTGTGTCACCCAATAGGGTGTTGCCCAAAGTGAGGATAGAGATTTGGATCCTCGCTTTGGGGATTATGATGAAGGAGTGGGACCCATCGAGGAGCTTGAAGAGGTCCAACTCGATGAGGCAGATCCGACCAGGGTTGTGAAAGTCGGTAAAAACTTAGAGACAACAACAAAACAAAAACTGGTGGAATTTTTTAGGAAAAACCAGGAAGTCTTTGCCTGGTCGCATAAAGACACGGTTGGGATAGACCCGATAGTTATCAGCCATGTCTTGAACATAGACAAAAGTTTTCCACCAGTACAATAGAAAAAAAAGGCTGTTCGACAAAGACAGATCAAAAGCTCTGAAAGAAGAAGTCGAGAAACTAAAGGAAAATGGATTCATCAGGGTAGCGTTTTATCCATCGTGGGTTCTAATCCCGTACTAGTTCCCAAGCCGAATGGCAAGTGGAGAACGTGCGTGGATTTCACAGACCTTAATAAAGCCTGCCCTAAATATTATTTTCCACTCCCTAGGATCGACCAGCTGGTCGATGCCACTGCAGGACACGAGATCCTGTCATTCATGGATGCATACTCCGGTACTATCAAATCAGTATGCATCCACCTGATGAGGATCACACTAGCTTTCAGACCGATACAGGGCTTTACTGTTACAAAGTAATGCCCTTCGGTTTGAAAAACGCTGGTGCGACTTACCAGCGACTAGTCAATCACATGTTCAAGGAGCTGATCAGCACAAACATGGAAGTATATGTTGATGACATGCTGGTTAAGTCAAAAAATGTAGATGGACACACATGGGACTTGCAAGAGTGCTTCTACGTCTTGAATAAATATCAGATGAAGCTGAAGCCCCTCAAGTGTTCCTTCGGAGTTGGATCAGGGAAATTCTTGGGGTTTATAGTAAACTCATGAGGAATTGAGGCCAATCCTGAGAAGATCAAAGCCCTAGTCAATATGAAATCGCCAACGAAGATCAAAGATGTTCAAAGTTTAACCGAAAGGATTGATGCTCTAAGTAGATTTATCTCCAAATCAACGGAAAAATGCGTCTCATTTTTTAATCTACTTAGAGGCAACAAGAAGTTCGAATGGATGGAGGAGTGCGAGCAGGCTTTTCAAGCTTTAAAGACGCACATGTCGCAACCACCGATTCTATCAAAGCCGGTTGATAAATAAACTTTGTTCATCTACTTGGCGATAACAGAATATGCTGCTAGTGCTGTTCTAGTAAGAAAGGAGGAGATTGTGCAAAAGGCCGTGTATTATGTAAGCAAAAGGCTAATAGGAGCAGAACTGCGATATCCTCCTATTGAAAAGTTAGCTTACTGCTTAATCTTAGCCTCCAGAAAGTTGCGGCCATACTTCCAAGCTCACCCAATCACAGTTTTGACTGACTAACCCCTACGGAAAGTTTTGCAGAAGCTAGAAGCCGCTAGCCGATTATTGAAATGGGCAGTTGAACTTGGCCAGTTTGATATCTCTTACTTACCACGAGCAGCAGTAAAAGGACAAGCACTGGCCCATTTCGTTGCAGAGCTCACTGGGCTTCCAGAGAGCGAGTAGATAGAAGCTCCTGAACCTCAAAGCCAAGCTCCTTCATGGAAGTTGCTCACGGATGGTTCTTCTAATGAGCATCACGCTGGAGCCGGAGTGATTTTGATAACGCCTGAAGGGCATTGATTCCACTGCGCAATAAGATTCGACTTCATGGCATCCAACAACGAAGCGGAGTATGAAGCACTGCTCGCAGGATTACAATTAGCCAGAAATATGAAGATAAATTCACTAGAAATCTACAGTGACTCCCAGTTGGTGGTTAATCAGATCATTGGAGAATACCAAGCCAGGGGCCTGAAGATGGTCGCTTACTTAAGTAAAGCAAAGGATCTATTGGCACAGTTTGATAAGTATACTCTCCAGCAAGTACCTCGTGACCAGAATTCAAACGCTGATGCTTTGGCCAAATTAGCAAGTGTCAAGGATGTTGACACCCTGAATATAGTGCTTGTTGAACGGCTGTCCGCACCAAGCACCCAAGTAGAGGAAACCTCTCTGGTGATTCAGGCGGTAGATACATGGATGACACCTTTCATAGAGTACCTGACGCGTGGTGTGTTGCCGACGGACATAAACAAAGCCAGGACTCTTCAACGGCAAGCTGCTAAGTTCATCCTGGTCGATGGAATTCTATACCGAAGAGGATACTCTATGCCGCTCCTCAGATGTATTTCAAAGGAAAAGGACAAAGAATTAGTGCGAGAGGTCCATGAAGGGTTTTGCGGAGATCACGCTTGGGGCAGAGTTTATCAAAGAAAATCCTAAGGCAAGGGAACTTCTGGTCAACAATGAATGAAGATTCGATGGAATTTGTGCGAAAGTGCGATAAGTGCCAGAGATTCTCCAAAATTCCACGAGCAGCCCCTAATGAGCTAAAACATATGCAAAGTCCATGGCCATTCACAGTATGGGGTATTGACCTAATTGGATCTTTGCCCATAGGGAAAGGCAGCGTCAAGTATGCCATGGTGGCCATCAATTACTTTACAAAGTGGGCCAAAGCTAAGCCACTTGCAACCATAACGACCAAGAAAGTGCTCGACTTTGTGGTAAAGAACATAGTATGTTGCTATGGATTGCCAAGAAAAATTGTATCAGACAACGACACATAGTTTGATAATGATCAGTTCACGGATTTCTGCGAGCGACATTGAATTATCAAAAGCTTTTCTTCAGTCGCACATCCTCAGGCAAACGGACAAGTCAAGGCAGTCAATAAAACGCTAAAGGATACTCTGAAGAAAAGGCTTGAGGAAGCAAAGGGGACATGGCCAAAGCAATTGTCTAAAGTCCTCTGGTCGTACAGGACATCCCATCAAACAGCAACAAGCCATACTCCATTTTCCTTGGCTTATGGGTATGAGGCTATGCTGACTGTTGAATTAGATCCGCCATCACATCGACGGATAGCGTACGACCTAGACGCTAACAGCTAGTTATTGATGGAGTCTTTGGATTTGGTCGATGAAAGGCGCGAGCAAGCCTAACTCCGAGTAGCAGCTTACCAGCAAAAGGTTGCCCGATATTTCAACTCTAAAGTACGAGAAAGGAAATTCAATGTTGGAGATCTAGTACTTAGAAGAGTTTTTCTTAACACCCGCGACTAAGCCACTGGAGTACTCAGACCTAACTGGGAAGGACCGTACCAAGTCGAAGAAGTCCTCCATCCAGACACTTATACACTTGCTCGCTTAGATGGAAATCTCATTCCTTGCTATTGGAATGGAGAACACCTGCACAAGTACTATCAATAAACAATTCTTCTTAAAGAGTTGGCTTGTATTAATTTTACTTTTTACAAGTTTATGAACAAGGGTTATTCATTTTTATGACTGATCGCTTATAAGTGTAAGATCATTTTATTGATCACTCGTACAGACATGATTTGTCCATTTATTACGAGAAATAAAAGGGACTGTACGCAGCCAGTTAATCTTGCCAACTATTGTATTTATTACAAGTATTTGCTCAATACGTGTGTTGTTTTGCTATATTTTCATTTTTACAAGTATTATTTCCGAGCAGAAATGTTCGAACAGGTCCTAGTCAAGGAAAATGACCGAGGACCTAAAGCTCCTCAATCACTTGGGGGGCATATAAGGTATCTACTAAGCAAAGCATATCAAAAGGAATGTAAACACACGAGCAAAATAAGTGAAAGCATGCTAGGGTACTTAGATTATTTTTCAAAATTTTTGTTATTTTGTTAAATCAAACTAAAGTACTATGCTAAGTTCGGTCATATGAACATATGTTATAATAAAATGCAAGTATTATAATATAAAAAATGAATCCCTTTACACCATGAGCAATCACTGCTCGGATGTAATTGTTTGTTAAAAGGAAAAAAGCTGCCGATACAGCAATAAAGATAGAAATTGTCTTTACATCACGACCCGTAGGTCGTGTATCTACAAGATAAAGTTAAAAGAAAAACAAAAATACTACGAGGAAGGAGGGTCTTGAGGATTTCCTTGGTCGACAGTGGTTCTAGCTTCATTTTCCACGCTATCAATTCCAGTGGTTAGAGAGATTTCTAGGGAGGCAGGAATGTTGGCTCTCTCTTCTTCCTCTAGGCGAGTAGTGCACCAGACTATTTCAGTTCACCTCAGGCGCTCAGAAAGATAATTGAAGTTGGCCCCACGATTGTGCTTCCAGAACTCATAAAAGCAATCTAAGGTAGCTCCCCTATACCTCTCCAAATTGCTGGCATTAGTCTCCTCAAGCTCCTTGACACGCCCCTCCAGCTCCTCAATCTCCTTTCTGCTTGCGATCAGCTCAGCCTCAAGCTGTTTGGCCTCTTGATAGTTAAGTTTAGCACACTACCTAAACTTCTCTTTGTCTTCATTGGATTTGGTCAAAGCAGTCTAAAACTGTTGAAGCTCTTCGGCCAGCTTGGAGTTTTGCTCGAGCAGTTCAGTGCTTTTCCCGAGCAGTTCAGTGTTTTTCCCCTCGAGAACCTTAACCTCCTTAGTGTGCTTGGAGGCAGATTCTTTGGTCTGGGTGACCAAAGCCCCCGTGCGGCGCCAGCCGGAAGTTATAGTCAGCATTCCCTACGATTAGATAAAGAGATAAGATGATGGCAGAAAATGACAAAGTAAAGTAAATAAAACTTAGCAATAGAAAGAAACTTACACTGGCTATCTCGTTCAGTCCTCAGTTTATTATCTGATCGGCCTCCATAGAGTCTGTGCCGATGATGGCCTCTCGGCTGCGTTTGTGCTTTGAGAGTTTGTATATTCTCTCTCTGTCCGCGGTGACCACGGTGCTTGTCAGGACATCTCCAGGTTGATCGTGAGGTGGCTGGTCGACAGGTGCTGGAGGGGTAGGATTATGGTCAGCTGGTGCAGGGGGAGACTGCTGGTTGAGTGGAGACGGAGGGGGCGTTTTTTCTTTTGAGGGAGCGGCAGCTGGAGGATCCTCAGTCCGGGCCTTTTTGGTTGTAGGAGCCTTGCTGCTCTCTCCATGATGTCGCTTGCTCTCCCATTTCTTGCTCGAAGGAGCAGCAGGTGTGGTATAGCGGTCGAACATATCTCCAGACGACATATCTGCAAGTAAGGAAACATTGCGAACAGTTAGACGATGTGTATAAATGGATTTAAAAATGAGAACAAGGAAATTATAAGTAGAGTACCCGAGCTATAACTATTGGTCGCTACATTACTTACTGAACTACTGCTACACTCACTCACTGCCTGGAAGAAATCTGAATTTAAATTGGGAGTGTACTTAAAGTTGTCATCCCCATCAAATAAATGACAGGGAATGGGAAAACTGTCTAAAAGTGAGAAGACAGTACCTTTCTCATCTGAAAACTCTTCGATGGGTGCAGGGGGTTCGAAAACTTTCTTTTTTCCCTTTCCCAAAGGGGCAGGGGGAGCGGCTGCTCGCGGGGTGCTTGAGGGTTCCCTGATTGTCACCCCAGTTGTCCTCCTCCTTGGAGGCTGTGACACGTCTTCGTGCTGCTCGGGAACTTCTCCGCCAATGGCACTCCCCACCGTTGACTCCCTCACATCCTGGTGAGGTGCCAGAAGACCAACCAACCTTGGTTGGCTTTAGTGATCAGCTGTTTGGCGCTTCTTTCTACGTTAGTCATGCTGGCCAGTGATGTTGCTTGAATCTCCATTTCTAGAGTAGGAGCTGGTCGTTGCCATGGACCTGAAGAGTGCTAATGTCCTAAGGAGGATGCAGATAAAATAAAAAGAAATAAGCGACCATAGAATAAAGAAGTTACCTCCTTGGGTGAGGGCTAGGTTGTTGGCAACCAGATCAGTAGCTAAAAAGTACTCCTGGAAGTACTTTCCTACATTGGACTTGTAGGTAGTCTCACTTAGGAAGATGCGAGTCAATTCCTGGTGATAGAGATGAAAAAACCTCGTGTTGTCTTGGTTGGGGTTGGATTTAAGATCAAACAAGTAGTTGATCTCATGAGGCGTAGGGACGTGCCATTTTTTATGGCTATAAAGGATATAGAGTGTGGAAAGCATTCTATACCCATTCAGAGTTATTTGGAAAGGAGAGACCCCGAAATAATTGGCCACTCCCTGGAAAAAAGGATGAAAAGGCAAGATTGCTCCTGCCTCAATATGGTACCTCGACCAGGCGCTGAAGGCGCTGCCGAGCAGGTTTGCCCGCTGGTCGTTGGTAGGTTTGAATAAAGTCACCCCAGAAAGTCCATACTTCCTGAGGTAATTTGTTAGCATCCTAGTAGTGATTTGGCTAGGATGAGCAACATAGCATTCAACATCTGGTCGAAGGACGTCTCGGGGTTGGGCCTGTGTTTGGATTTCGGGATCAGTGTTTTCGGCTCGACCACTGGTCGAAGGAATTTTAGCCCGAGGAGCAAGCTGATTTGCAGAAGGTTTGGTTGGTTTCTTTTTCTGGGTGATAGATTTTACTCTACCCATGTTTGATGGACTGGTCAAAGGTCTGTTGGATGGGGTACTGGAAAAATGAATCTCTGGTATGAGTAACGATGGTTGTTCTTCGTCCACGAGCAGCTGGGCGAGCAGGTCGTCGTCGATTGGCCTCTCACCTCCCCACATATCTTGCATGAAAATTTGTGAACAGAGAAGGGGAGATGAGAATCTACGGCCCAAAAGACTAAAATGTGTTAAGAGTTGGAATAACGTTGCTCGTGTATAAAAGTTAAGCTTTTATACGACTAGCAGCATTCTGACAAAAACACTAAATCCTATGCGAACAGTTTGGAAAACGAATCAAAAAGCAGAAGTAAAAAGTTTTTTCAGGAGAAACTTTTCCGACTCTGAAGGGGCGGGAAAACCCCAGTTTTTCTACAGGCTTAAAAATTAAAATTTTACTTCGATTTTACGCCCTAAATTAATTATCCTAACTGCCAAATTGATTCCTAACCCCAACAAAGTGTCTTTTTCCTACCATATTAAACACCGATCAGTATACCCATTTACCCCGAAGCTATTTTTTCAAGAACTCAAAGTCTGAAACTAAACATAGCATGGCCTCTCATAGATGAAGAAATTCAAGAAGCTTACTTGGATGAAGATAGATGCAAATTCCCGAGACGTAGAATGGCTGGGCAGAAAATCCGTGAATCATTGGAACCATTTGGGTCTTCTGGGTTCTAAGTGTAGAGTTCTTGAGAAAGAGAAGATTGGTAAAAAGTGAAAAGTAAAAAGAATGGGTTATTTATATTGATCGTGGCATTGTAAAAGAGGTAATGATGGGATTGAATTTTCAAGGCATGGGGAAACGCAATAGCCGTCAGACAACTTTTGGGGAAACTGAAAGGACATGATTAGTTGCCTTTTTTGAGAAGGCATGGACGACTCTGACAGATTTGGTGGGGTACGCGAAGAGTCGGTCTCCTAAGTTTACTTTATGCTAGTCGTAGTAAAATAAACTTGGGGGCAAATGTTTACCCAAAAATGGCCCCTGATGACGTGGCAAGAATTTCTTACACGTGGTTGGCACGTGGCAGTTCTGAGTGAAGGGATTATGTTCGACTATTGAGCAGATGATTATTGCTTCATCAAGTTTCGCACTTAAGTGCGACCAATCTGGTCGCATACTTCTATTTCCTTCCTTTAAGATACGCAATCTTGTAATAACTACACTTAATATATTTCTTTTTGTTTCCTTGATACACTAGTCTTAAGGGGATTAAAGGCCCATCGTCCCATGTAACCTCCTTGAGCCTATAAATAGGAATGAGAGGGCTCAAGGAAAGGGGACTTTTGGAGTTTTTCACTTTTAATCTTTGTATTCAGAGAGAAAAGCATAGTGTGATTATCCACCAAAATTGCAATTCTCCTAAGACTGGTGAAACTCAAAGAACCCTAGTTCTTTGATCACAGTGCTGAGATTCAGTATCAATAAGAACACAAAGTGGACGTAGGTCATTACCACTTAGTTGGGCCCGAACCACTATAAATTGCTTGTGTCACTTTCTTCCCATTTGATTCTCTTTTTTATTTTCTTTTTGTTCTTTGTCGTTTATTTGACTCTGTGTCGTTGACCAAATCAAGGGTCAACACAGCTAAAGAAGAAAAAATTAAAATAGAAACCCAGAAAACGACTTGCTCTGTTCCAAATTTCAAAACCCAGGCAAAAAAAAATGAACGTAGAAGAAAGAGGAAAAGAATAAGGAGAGTGAGGGGAATTAAAGAAGGATAGCAATCATATTGAAATTTTTAGATTTTTTTCCTCAATGAACAAAAATGGGTTCATTCATATCGAAATGTTTTAATTTTTTAAATGTTTTTTATTATTTTATTTAAAAAAAATATTTTTAAATATATACATTTTTAATTTTTATTTATTAAAATTAATTTTGTTATATAATAAATCAAATTTAAATTAAGTGGACCAATCAGATCAAGCAACGTGTACACCCATGGTACACATTAAGTTTGGGTACCAACAACTGCACCATTTTGTTGACAAATTGTATTATTAATGCAAAAAAAAAAGGTATCACACAGCAACAATTGAAAATATTTGAATATTTTCACCACCAACATCCCTTCTTGTTTTAATACATTATAATTGTTCTCTAAAAGCTTTTATAGTTTAAAAATGTTGCATAATGATCTTATTATCGATATCATTAAACATATCTTTCTCAATATGTACAAAAGAAATCGAACTATTAGATATCATGCATTTCATCTGACAAAATAAATTTTAATTCATGATAAAAATAAAAGAAAAAAATTTGAAATTTTATATAAATGTAAGTGTAGAGTAAATGTAAAACGCCATAATCTACTACTTTGTAAAGCATCTCCATACTCATAACATTATAGAGGAAAGTCAATTTACATATAAAAATTCAATGAGGCTTTGCTAAAACATGCAAGTTGGGCCCAATAGTTTAAAATAAAAATGAGAGTATTTATGCAACGTTTAAAATAAACAAAGTATAAGTCCCACTGGTAGTTTTTAAAATTAAAGTCCAAAACATCATCATTTAAAATTTGGCGTTTAAGTTGATCGTTTTTATTCGCCCATGGGATACCCCCACGCCATACACACTCTAATGTCGGAACTCCTCACATCACAACACGTGCCGAAGAGAAACCCTATTTATTACCTGAAAAAGGGGGAAAAGTAAGGGGTAGGCTAAAAGCCCAGTAAGGAAGTACAAGCATCATACAAAGAAAACACAACAAATAACATAATCATACAACATCATAGTCATACATCATAATTAAACGCCATCATCATACATCATTCATAAATGTCATCATCATTCATCATACATCATCATCATCATCATATTCACACATCATTAGCATATTCAAACATCATCATCACATCCTTGTGAACATGGCCCCCTCTCTTGTCCATGTCACATCTTGAGGTAAATGGGAGGCTCTGGTCCTTGAATAACCTTGACGCATCTGCCCTATGAGTTACGTCATACCTTAGTAACTCGGGTTACGTCTTATATCCTTAGTAACCCATTTGTTGTGTCACGTTCAACACACTAACAACCATTTGCTTATTCATACAACATACAAAACACATGCAATCTAGTCATATCAACACAAAGGAAATACATGATTCATCATATCATCTCAAAATAGTATTTCATACTTCATATCACATAATACATCATCATACATAGCATATCTTTATCCTCATACAAACCAACCTTACTGTTTCATAGCATAAATATAAAAATTCTATCTAACTTCCTTACCTCAGGTCCGAGCAAAACAAAAATGGAAAAAACTTCATAATGAGCCTATAATCATAATCAAATAGTTCTCTTTAGAATCACATGAGATTTCTCGTGCCCAACACATATACCCCATGTGTGCATGGGCCATGCACACATGGTGCAAATTGTACATAAATTCTAAACATGCACATTTTTCACATAAAATTACAAAAGAATAATGCCAATTCTACCTATTATCCATGCATGGTTACAAAGTAAAAACTATATGTTTGAATAATAAGCATATATTTGAACGTAAAATGCATTTGCATGCGACATGCATACGTGGGGGCGTTGTAAAAAAGTGACGTGAAAAACGATAAGTCCTACATGCTCATTACTAACTTTTTCAAATAAAAAAATTCAGCAACATGACCCCTTCACCATTATTTATTTCTTTAAATCCCTAAGTTTGATTTAACCACTTAATACATTATTTTTACTTCATAAAAATAATTTATTTAACCTTTTTCTTAGTTTTTCATAAAATAATAATTCCATTTATTATTTTAAATTGCATAGAAAATAACAAACACATGAAATTATTTAGAAGTACTTATAAAAAATTCACATTTCCTTTAGAAAATAACATTTTCTTTTAAATTAACAAAATTACAAAATTAAGTGTGAGAAAATATAATTTTTAAGTGTGAAAAAAACATATTTTCACTTGTATTATTTAAGACTTAAATTATGTAGTGTAAACCCATCCCTTTCAAACAAAATAATTATTTTTAACTTAATAATATAAACTTTCAGCAACTATTTATTTTGTTTAAAAATCAAAAGTGAATTTAAACCCAAACATTTTTCTCATTAAAAATAAAGAAAACTGCACTTAATAATAATGTGAAAATTCATGGTTACATTTTAAGAATATCAATTTAGCATATACATAATTTAGGGTAATAATTTATTTCAATATACACACATTATTTCTTTCATTTAAGAGACATTTCTTATTTTTAATCAAAACTTCCAGCAACTATTTAATCACTCAAAAATCTTAAACTTGGATTAAAAATTATATTTTTTTTCATAAAATATATAAAAAACATTGTAGGTATCAATTGAGTAAAAATACCATTTTAAATGTGAAACAAAATACCCTTTTATTAACATAAAATCAGCATATTATTTGAGACATTACTTATGCATGCAAATCATTGTTTTACCAATTTATTCACCAATTATACACAAAAATCAGCAAGCATAGTTCATCATAAAATTCACTTTAAATTCCTGCTTCTCAAAACTCAAATACAATCTTCATGTATCACTAATATATCAATTATAATAGACTTAAGACAAATTCCCAATGTAACCAAATAACCTAACATATTTCTTATGATTAAATGAGACATCAAAGAAAATAATAATAAAAAAAAACTAACATGCATTGATAATCTTCCTATAGGCCGAAACCCACATGACATAAACATAAAATACCAACAATCTCATTCACATCCACATGGATCCTAACATGTTTCTACACCTCTTTTAAGTATTTTAATGTTACCATTAGCATGACATAAATAAACAACCCATCTTAAATCATACACACAAGGCCGAAAAATCCATAGTACGATTTACAAAATTATATCACCAACTTTTCGCGCCCTTTAAAAAAATAATACATTAGGTCTATAACAAGAGCATACAACAAGATCATGGTTGCTAAGGCATACCCTAGCCGAAACATACATGCTCAAAGGAATGAAAACAACCTTCCAATGCCCACAACAAGAATCCTTAGCATATTTCAATGAATGTCATATAAAATAAAAATCATGAGGAACAATCTAAATGCATAGAAATAAACCATAGATAATTCTCAATATCCAAAACCATAAACAAGATTTTTCTCCCATGACCAACAATAGAATAATGCCACAAACCGAAACCACATAAAATACCAAAGCCACACGCCTAGGTGATAACTTCATTTTAGAGTCATTTTAGAATGTTGTTTTGTGGTAATCTTGAGTCTTTATGTGTGTTTTGTGCAAGATTACACTTTTGTTTGTCATTGTTGTAGGTTGGTGCGGTGAATCGTGAGAAAAATGTAAAAAGAAGAGAAAATGGTGGAAAAACGATGCTCTTGGCAGTTGTTGGACTGAAAATGATGCTAAGGACGATTAAAAGTCAGTTTTTGATGAAGAGACGAGTTGAAAGAACTAATTTGAGAAAAAATGGAATTAGAGCCGCGAATTGAGCTTATAAGTCATGACTTTAGGCAAGTCAGAAACATATGGCTGCTAGAGGAAATTAGTGCTGCGACTTGGGCTTATAAGTCGCGGGGCAAGGCAAAGTCAGAGGCTAAGCAAAGGGGAAATCCTGGATACGGGCCGTGACTTGATATGCTTGAGTTGCAGCGCCTGAAGACTTGTGCAGATTCAGAATGCTTCAAAAATAGACACGGGCCACGACCCAGAGAAGGCCAAGTCGCGGCCCGCATATGAAAAACACAGCTTTTGTATTTTTTTTTACTATAAATTCATATTTAGGGTTTAATTAGGTCATTAGGACAATTTTTAATTACGTTTTAGAGACTAATTTTGATTCTTAGATTAGTGATTCTGCATTTTTATATATTTCTTTCTTCTTTAAGTTTGTGAATCTTATGTTTTTGAATTATTATTTTGTTGATTTAGTCATGTTTGATATGAACTAAACAATTTTAATGTAGTCACTTGGATTTCTATCTAATTTAATTATGATGTTCTATTGATTTTTCTTCTCCATTCTAATCTATATAATGTGTGTTTAATGCTAGTAAATACTTGATCAATATTTTCTTGATTTATGATTTTGATTCAAAATTCGAAAGATGAGAATTGAATATGCTATCATTATATAGAAATAGGTTGCATATTGGACGAAAGTATCTATATGACTTATGTAGTAATTAGGTTTCCATGCTTAATGCCTGCTATATGTTTAAATTTATCACAGAGATGTAGAAAACCTGCATATAGGATGAGATCTTATATCTTGAAAAAAGAATATGAATTGATTTATGTTAACTTGCTATTAGAATACAAGGAAAGAATTTTAAAACTGATTAATAAAATTAGTAGAATGAAAAGTTGACGAAATTAACACCCTAGGTCTTTTTAATAGTGATTTTCATCTTGTAATTAGTGATTCTTGTTCTTAATTATTTATAATTTTAAAATTAAATTCATTCATCTAAATTTCGGTTGACAAATAGAAATTAAAAGAGCAATTAGTGGTAATTGGAAAATAGTCTTCGTGGGAACGATACTCTATTTATCATATGTATTACTTGAATCGATTGTGTGCACTTGCGTATATATATTTTCGCGATCATGTTTTTGGCGCCGTTGCCGGGGACTTACTTTCCAATATCAAAGTTAATTGTTTTTTGTTCTAATTTGGTTTTTTTATTTTTTTTATTTTTATTGTTTTACAGTTATTCAGATCAAGGCTGTATTGAGTTTCAAGAATTGTTGGTATATGCAAGGAAGTAGACAAAAGGCACTCATACCAATAGATCTTGAAATTGAGAGAACATGCAGACAGAATCGCAAGATAAAGAAACAGTTGGATATCACCATGGCTGAGAGTGCAAATAATGTTGTCAACAACAATGCAAATATGGGTAATGCAGGTGAAGCTGATCCACCATTAAGGAACTATGTACCTCCCTACTGTTACAGGGATACATTCAAGCATTCATCCTCCAACTGTTGAGGAAAATAATTTTGAGATAAAACCCTCAATTATTCAGATGGTACAGAATTGTGTACAATTTGGGGGGTTACCAAATGAGGATCCAAATCTCCATATCACAAACTTTTTAGAGTTGTGTGCGACATTCAAAAGGAATGGGGTAAGTAACGATGTTGTAAGATTGAGATTATTCCCACTTTCACTAAGGGACAAAGCTAAGAGTTGGTTGAATTCATTACAAGCCAACACAATAGTTACTTGGGAAGATTTGGCTCAGAAATTCCTTGGTAAATATTTTCCTCCTGCCATGTCAACCAGAATAAGATGAGAGATTAACAATTTCCATCAACTGGATGGGGAGTCTTTATATGATGCATGGGAACAATTTAAAGAGTTGCAAAGGAAATGCCCGCATCATGGAATAGAGAAGTGGCTGCTAGTTCATACTTTTTACAATGGTTTGGGGGGCAATACAAGGACAATTATAGATGCAGCATCAGGAGGAACGTTTATGAGAAAAAGCGCTAATGAAACATATGAATTATTGGAAGAGATAGCTATGAATAACTATAATTGGCCTACTGAGCATGAGAACAAGAAAGTAGCAAGAGTCTTAGAAGTTGATCCAATTGCGCTATTGACCGCTCAGGTGGCATCTCTAACCAAGCAATTGCAACAGCCTAATCTCGTCACACAAGCAAGTCAAGTACATAATGTTGTGAGTTGTGAGATTTGTGGGGGACCACATTCTTATGAACAATGCCCGATCAAAACTAGTTGCTCAACTAATGTGAATATTATGCCTTTGGAACAAGCACAAGTTATTGGTAATTTTTCAAGACCTGCACCCAACACTTACTCCAATTCCTATACTCCTGCTTGGAAAAATCACCCTAATTTGTCTTGGAAAAATAATCAAGGGTTACAACTGCAATATCCACAGTACCCACCTCAACAACCCCCTCATCAACCCACTTATGGATTACATTCTAGACCATATTATGATCCAAATCCATCACCACATCCTCAAATGAACCCACCAACAATCAGCCAGACCAATTAAATCAATTTATGACAAAGTTTGGAGACACAAATAGGTCAATTGGCTCAAATGTTTTCTAGTAGACAGCAAGGGAATTTGCCTAGTTCCACAAAGGTAAATCCCAAAGAGCAATGTCAAGTTGTCACTCTGAGGAGTTGGACTAAGTATGATGGACCTATAGTGGATGACAAGGGGACGAAGAAAGAGGATCAAGATGTTACTAGTCCAATACAAGAGGAGGTTACTGAAGACCTTCCAAGGATAGAAAAACCAAAATACACTGAGCCTACACCAAAGATTCCATATCCTCAATGGTTTCGAAAGGCTAATCTTGACAAACAATTCTCTAAATTTCTTGAGGTATTTAAGAAACTTCACATTAACATTCCTTTTGCATAGGATTTAGAACAAATGCCTAGTTATGTGAAGTTTATGAAAGAGATATTGTCTAATAAGAGAAAAATGGAGGATTATGAAACGGTTGCATTAACTGAAGAGTGTAGTGCAATTATTCAAAAGAAGCTTCCTCAAAAGTTAAGAGATCCGGGCAGTTTTACTAACCATTGGGAACTTTCATTGTGAGAGAGCTTTATGTGATTTGGGTGCAAGCATAAATTTAATGTCGCTGTCTGTATTTAAAAGGCTTGGTTTAGGGGAAGCTAGACCCACTACTGTTACTCTTTAACTGGCTGACCGTTCATTAACACACCCCAGAGGTATTATAGAGAACGTTCTAGTAAAGGTAGATAAGTTCATTTTCCCAGCGAATTTTATTCTATTAGATATGGAGGAAGATGAGGACGTGCCTATTATATTGGGATGAACATTTTTGGCCGCGGGGAAAGCATTGATAGACGTTTAGAAGGGAGAGTTAAGGCTTAGAGTACAAGGTGATGAGGTTGTTTTAAATGTTTTCCAAGCTTTGAAATATCCTTCAGCTAGTGATAGTTGTTTTTGTGTTAGTGTATTGGAGGAACCAAGTAAAGGGGTTCAGTCTATTAAGGATCCATTGGAGTTGAGTTTGATTGGAAGTCCTGAAGAGTGTGCTGGTACTGAAGGAAGTGAGTATTTAAAGTGGTTGAATTCATCAGCGAAAATTTATAAAAAGAAATATAAGGAATTGAGGCAAGTGCCTGAGAGACCTCTTCCATCCATTGAGAAGCCACCAGCCCTTAAGTTAAAAATTTACCTGATCATCTTAAGTACGCTTATCTGGGGAAGAATAACACTCTCCCAGTTATTATTTCAGCTTCTTTGTCTGTGACTGAAGAAGATAAGCTTCTTAGGGTATTAAGGGCTCACAAATTAGCAATTGGATGGACTTTGGCAGATATTAAGGGTATTAGTCCTTCAAAAGTGATGCACATTATATTAATGGAGGAGGATAGTAAGCCTAGTATTGATGCTCAAAGAAGGCTCGTTCCTTCAATGAAAGAAGTGGTAAGGAAATAAATCCTTAAATGGTTGGATGTACGGGTAATTTACCCAATATATGGCAGTGCTTGGGTTAGTCCTATCTAGGTAGTTCCAAAGAAGGGTGTCATGACGGTGGTTAAAAATAATAATAATGAACTTATTCTAACTTGTACGGTAACGGGGTGGAGAATTTGTATTGATTACCGTAAGATAAATAAAGCCACCAGGAAAGACCATTTCCCTTTACCTTTTGTAGATCAGATGCTAGATAGATTGGCAGGCCATCCTTATTACTGCTTCTTGGATGGGTATTCGGGATACCATCAAATTCTTATAGCACCAGAGGATCAAGAAAAGACTACCTTCACATGCCCTTATGGAACATTTTCCTTTCTGAGGATGCCATTTGGGTTATGTAATGCTCCCGCCACCTTTCAAAGATGTATGATGTCTATCTTTTCAGACATGGTGGAAAAAGGTATTAAATTTTTTATAGATGACTTTTCAGTCTTTGGACCCTCTTTTGATGGATGTTTAGCTAATTTGGAAGGGTTCTAAAAAGATGTGAGGAGTCAAATTTAATATTAAATTGGGAGAAATGTCACTTTATGGTGATAGAAGGAATAGTCTTGGGCCACAAGATTTCACGCCATGGAATTGAGGTAGACAGGGCTAAGATTTCAACAATAGAAAATTTACCTCCTCTAGTGTCTGTTAAAGGGGTTCAAAGTTTTCTGGGTCATGCTAGATTTTATAGGAGGTTCATAAAGGACTTTTCAAAAATTTCGATGCCCTTATCTACTTTACTTATGAATTATGTGGTATTCAACTTTGATTCTGATTGTTTGATGGCATTTAACACACTGAAGGAGAATTTGGTATCTGCTCCAATTGTTGTATCACCAATTTGGGATATTCCTTTTGAATTAATGTGTGATGCTAGTGATTATGCAGTCGGAGCGGTTATTGGACAGTGAGTTGACAAGGTATTCCGAACGATTTATTATGCCAGTCGAACCTTGAATGATGCTCAATTAAATTATGCAACTCCTAGGAAGGAATTACTTGCAATAGTCTTTGCATTTGACAAGTTCAAAATTGGTAATAAGGTGATTGTTTAAACAAATCATTCAACTATTAAGTATCTTATGACCAAAAAGGATGTTAAACCTCACCTGATTTTATGGGTCCTATTATTGCAATAGTTTGATATGGAAATTCGTGATAAGAAGGGGATAGAAAATCTAGTTGCTGATCATTTATCTAGATTGGAAAAAGAAGAAGAGCATAATGCTAAAGAAGAGCCAATTGATGAAAATTTTCCAGATGAACAATTATTTTCGATTGACTGTGAAGAGAAGATACCATGGTTTACAGCCATTATTTTTCATCATTGTGATGATCAAGTGATTAGAAGATGTGTCCCAGAAGGGGAAATGATTTCCATATCTACTCACTGCCGTACTTTACATTGTGGTGGTCACTTTGGAGGAACAAGGACAGCAACAAAAGTTTTGCAATGTGTATTTTATTGGCCTACGTTATTTGAAGATGCTAATGCCTTTGTTAAGAGTTATGATCGTTGCCAAAGGACCGATAATATATCTAGAAGAGCTTAAATGCCAATGACTGGAATTTTGGAAGTTAAGCTGTCTGATGTGTGGGGAATAGATTTTATGGGACCTTTCCTGTAATGCCCCAAAATCCCTAATGAGGTTTAATGGTTGGATTAGTAGGACGGGAGGGCAATAATTGATTTATTATGCCATGAAATGATTATATGCATGTTTATGTGAATTATATTATTATATGATGATAAATGTACGCATGCAGGTCCACATTTCTTGATAAAGGCATTTTAGTAATTTGGCCCGTTGAGGGCATAATTGTATATTTGCATGCATGTTGGTGAATTATGAATGAGGCCACATTATTATGTGGATTTGTTCGAGCTATTCGGCATGAGACGATATTTGAGCGCAAGTTAGCGGTTTGGTCATAACGGGGTTAATTTCGAGGCTTGGGGTGAGTCTCGGGGTAATTTGGTGATTACAACATTACCAGGAATAAAAGGGCAATGGGATATGATTTATTAGCATTTGAGAATATTGAGAATAATGGGAATTGGATGGCGTTAATTATGATTAACGAGATAGAGGAGAAATGATGATTTTGCCCTTGGTGGCTGTTAAGGGTTTTATTTAAGCTTAGGGGCAATATGGTTTTTTGACCTTAAGATATATATGAACTAAGATAGCTATAGAAACTTGCAAAAAGAGAGTGTCTTCTTTTTCTTCTCCCATTCATCTTTTCTCTTCCTTTTCTTTTTGAAGTTTTGAGCTCCATTTGAGGAATCAAGCTAGGGAATCAAACCTTGAGGGTCTAGGGTTGTGTTCCACCATTGAAGAGGGTTCCATACTGAACTTGAGGTAAGTTTCTAGCCATTGAAACTCAGGTTTATGCTCTGTTTTCCTTTTGGTTTTCAGTTGGGATTTTGAGTTGGATAGTGAGAATTGATGGGAGTTTTGGCAAAGGTTGAGTGGGTTATGATGCTTAGGAATTGTAGAGTGGATATTTGGGTTCATTTGGGAGTTTGAATGAAGTTTGGAATCAAGTTTTGAAGCTTGGAAATGGAGAAGTCGAAGGAGGGAAAAAGGGTAGTTCAGCCTGGTTCTAGCACTACAGCGCCTAAGGGAGGGCGCTACAGTGCTAGCCAGGGAAAACCTTCCCTGTCTGTAGAGCTATGCCGCTAGGGGGTAGCACTACCCTATTTTTTCTGGTTCATATTTTGGGCATTTTTTAGGGTTTTTGGCTCGGGGTTTCAATTCCTAAGGCTCGGGATCGAATCTACTAACCGTTTGGGTACGATTCGAGGTCCTGGGAGTGAGGTTTAGGTCAAGAACCTCTTATTGCTCATTTTCATTGATGGAAGTTATATTTGGTTATGACTAGGTGACCGCTAAGGAATCAAAGGATCGATCGTTCTCAAGGGTCGTTCTTTTATTATTTCTCGCTCGAACTAGAGGTAAGAAAACTGCAACCCATATGTGACATGCATGGTTATTAATGAAGCATGTTGTGTGCTATATATGTGGACATTGATTGCATATTAAATGCTTAATAATCTTGCTTATCTGTGAATGGCACTGACCTATGAGTCAGGAATCGGTAATGGTATCAGTATTGACTGTGAAGCTGTGACTTATTAGACAAGTTCGGTAATGGTACTGAGCACTGGTCGTATGGTATTGGCTTATGAGTCAAGAATGGTATTAGCGTGTTTAACATAAGCCGAAAAGATTAGATCTAATTGACATAAGAATTATCGTCATAAGCATGAAATGCTTGACCGACCTTAAGTTCGATGAACACAAAAGTGCTTGTCTAGTCTAATGGTTAGTTACTTAGAGCCAGGGCCAGAAGGCCCAGGTGACTACATCGTCACATGGCTAAGGGTGCGGAGCCCAAGTTAGTGACTTGCTCATCAGTCACTCATCTGGTTTAAGTTAGTGACTTACTCATCAATCACTCATCTGGTTTAATTTTGTGACTCCATAGTTACTCATCTAGTTTAAGTTAGTGACTTACTCATTAGTCACTCATCTAATTAGGTCTACATGCCCCAGCATGATTATTAGAATCTCAATATTATTTGATTAGGGCTACAAGCCACCAGCATGGTTACTAGAATCTTGAAGTGATATTCACTCATCTGTTTAGGGCTATAAGCCCAGTATGATTATCATAATCATCATTTGATATTGTATACATGCAGAAATGAGTTTTCTTGCTGAGCATTAGCTCACGGGTGCTATGTGGTGCAGGTAAAGGGAAAGAAAAGCTCACCCAGCCTTGAGTGGAAGGCTTACGTGGTGATGTGTACATATGCGGCTGCTTGACCACCACGGCCAAGGTGTTTCTCAAAAGAACTAGGGGTTAACCCTATTTTTGCTGCTTAGGTCAGCGGGTTGTAATTTTACACTGTAATGATTGTTTTGAATTGTAAATAACTTGTAAACGTTTTTATGGGCCAATGTACAGTTTTATGTTTTAAATAAAATATATCCTTTCCTTTTGATTGAGTTTTTCACTTTAGCCTATTAATAACACCTAGATGCATGTTTATAACCAAATGACTCGATTAGCGAGTTAAGCACGGTTCATAGTTCATAGTAACAGTCTTGGAGTAACCAGGGCGTTACATTTCCCATCATCCTATAATAATAAGTACATTTTGCTGGCAATAGATTATGTTTCTAAATGGGTGGAGGCTGCAACAACTCCTACTTGTGATGGAAAGGAGGTACTTAAATTTCTTCATAAAAATATATTTACTCAGTTTGGTACTCCAAGAGCCATTATTAGTAACAGAGGCAGTCATTTCTGTAATAAATAATTCACAGCTCTATGCGCTCGTTATGGAGTTCATCACCGAAAGGCTCTGTTTTATCATCCACTTGCTAATGGTCAAGTTGAAGTGTCAAACCAGGAAATTAAAAGTATTTTAGAAAAATTATAAACACATCAAGGAAAGATTGGTCGAAAAAGCTTAACGATTCACTGTGGGCATCGCACAACCTTTAAGACTCTGATTGGTATGTCACCATATCGGTTGGTGTTTGGGAAGGCATGTCATTTACCAGTTGAACTTGAGCATCGAGCTTATTGGGCGGTGAAAAATTTGAATGTTGATTTATTTATGGCGGGGCAGAATAGGCTTCTAGAGTTGAATGAGCTCGATGAATTTCAAAATGAGGCTTATGAAAACGGAAAGATTTATAAAGAAAAGTCTAAGGCTTTTCATGATAAAAGGATAATTAGAAGGATTTCCAACCGGGAGATAAAGTTCTATCATTTAATTCTAGATTGAAGCTGTTTCTAGGTAAATTAAAGTCTAGATGGTTGGGACCCTTCACAGTTATGGTCTCGTTACCTTATGGAGCGGTTCAGATTCATAGCGAGAAAACAAGACATTTTAAAGTAAATGGTCAGAAATTAAAGCACTTTTTTAGGACTGGTGGAAATGTGCAAACCAGTGATGGTTTTGGAACCCCTTTAAATGGGGTATTCAGAGTCCGGCTAAATGACGTTAACGACAGCGCTATAGGAGGCATTCCTATATTTTATTTTAGTTTTTTGTTTTTATTTTTAATTAGTGGAAAATTTTATTTAATTTTATTATGGATTTGTAAAGTTTATTTATTTTAATTTTATTTATTTTTAGTATAAGGTCTGTAAAAAATTCGTGCAAATCGTGAAAATATTGTTTTTCAATTAGTCTTCACGCCAAGTCGCGACTTGAACTAGTAAGTCACGACATTAACACAAGTCAGAGAGTGAATGGAAATTGAAGGAGGGGCGGGTCGCAGCTTGGGCTTATAATTCGCGACCCTTGGCCAAAACAGAGAGCTGTGGAGTTCTTTTAATAAACTCGGGCCACAACTTGAAGAGGCTGAGTCGCGGCGCTTGGGAACGAGAATTTTGAAAATGTTGATGCGGGCCGCGACTTGCCCTATCTGGGTCACGACGCGCCTATGCCAGACAGAGGGGAAGTGGTTTAAAAAATTGTTTTTTCTAAGCAATACCTCTCATTTGTCACTTTCTTTCATCCCAAACTAGTTTTTCTTGTGAAAAAGCTCTCAATTTTCTTCCCTTTACTTTCTATTTCAAATACTCTAACACCCTAAATTCTAACTTCAATTGTAGAAAATAAAGATGTTGAAAAATAAACGTAATAAATCGTAAAAAATGTTGCCTTATTTATTGATAATTTAAAATAAACATAACCCACGTTTAAGAAAAATAAATAATAGTCTATATAATAAAATAAAAATAAAACTAGGCAACATTTAATCATAAAGTTCATAATTTTCCAAGAAAATATCACGCGGCTATACGGCCCACACATATTCACACCAGTCCTGCTATTGGGAATCCGGTCGCCACCGGTCATCTAAGGTTAACTTATTATGCAAAAATAAAAGAAAGGAATGAGCTTATAAGCCCAGTAAGGAAATACATAACAATTCATACATAAATCAATCATAAACTTACAACGAATAATTTCACATGCAATACTATATTTATAATAGAAACCAAGGTCATAATCTATCCTATATCACTGTCATACTAAAAATCACACATAGATCTAGATCATAAATTATATCCTGCTATCATAACATTAGTCATAACAATCATACCATTAGTTCATACAAGAGTTCATAAGAACACTAATTTATACTAATCATACAAGATCAAAATATATCCTAGGTCAAAGGTCATAATCATAGGTTATAGTCATAATAACAAGACAGATATAATAAAAAGATAAGTGCTTATACAGGGGTGGCTATTAAGCCCCGGACATAAGTCCGTCATACACCGGACATCAACCTAGGTCTGTCATAAAATTTTGGCATCCGAGCCTAACCGGACATAAGTCCGTCATACATCATTGGACACCTTAGGTCCAGCCACACTTACCCCTTTATTGTACCTGAAATGTTAGGTCATACAAAACATAAACTATGCCATAAACTAAACTACCTAATTTTCGTTACCTTGAGCGTGGTGCACAGAAACTATACTTGAGTCCTTTATATGGTAATCCCTCTTAAAACCCTATTTCATCAACATAATACCATTATTAAAACATAAACTAATAGATCTAAAACTCAAATACAATCAAAATGTAAAAATACCTCAACCTTGATCTTGAAGAAAAACCCTAGATCCTTAAATGCTTGCTTGTAGGGTTTTGACAATAAGAAAGATAACCTTGGTCACACTACTACAAAAAAGGCTTTTTAGGACTTGCGGGGCATGAATTCTCTATTTGAGAGCCTTAAAAACTGAGATTTTTTAGGACTCGCTAGTTTTCACTACTACAAAAAAAAAAAAAGACTTTTTAGGACTCACAATGTATGTCCTAAAAAATTTCGTTGAGTACCTTTAAATTAATTATAATTTTATTTTATAAATCAATATTTAGGTAAAATGCCCAATTTTTTTTAAATTCCACTATTGTCTAATGAATAATAAATATATACGTATATATTTAAAATATATATTATAGAAAATTTTAGAAATATTACTATGATTAAATGAATAAATACAATACACAAAAAAAAAAAAAAAAAAATCAAAGCAACACAAGACCGCCTCTGTGATGAAGATACAATCTAATAAAAAATCAGAAATACAAAAGTAATGAAGATTCAATCTAATACAAACACAACACAAAAGAGAAATAGATCAACAACAAGAAAATGAGAGATTGTATATATTTTTGAAAATGAAGACCCAAGACCGCCCTTGTTAGTCACCACTGCCGTGAGCTACAGTTGCTGCCAGCCACCTCCATGAGTCACCACCTGCGAGCCACCGTTGCAGTGAGCCCCCCACCCGTCGTGAGCCACAATTGCAGCAAGCCCCCACCCACCGTGAGCCTTCGTCTGCCACCGCAAGCCTTCGTCCGCCACCAGAGTAATGAGGGATGGGAAGCTAGTGAGAGAGAGAATGAGGAAGAAAGAAGATGGGAGGAGGAAGAGGATGAGATGGTGAGGCTGGCGGCTAGGGCTTCATTTAGAAAGATAAATATAGGGAGGGAAAGATAGCACGTAGAGAGAGAGGGAAGATGAGGGTATTTTTAATAATAATAATAATGATGATGATGGTAAATGGGCTGTCATTTTTTTTTCTCTCTTTAAACCTGATTTTTCTCTCCATATTTTTTTAGGACTCGCGTATTTTTTTAGGACTTGCAATGAGTGTCCTAAAAAGTTCAGGAGGTGTTTGTTAAAAAAAATTCAAACTTTTACAACACACATAGTTTTTAGGACTCGCAATGCAAGTCCTAAAAAGTCTAGCAGCTGTTTTTAGGACTCGCATCTAGGTGAGTGTCCTAAAATAGTGTCCTAACAGGGTGTTTTTGTAGTAGTGTCATGTGGCCTCTTTGGGTACTAAGGTCAAAGATTTGAAGAGGTGATGGTGGTGATGATTTCAATCTTAGAGTTTGTGTTTTTATGGTGGTGCATGACAACAATAGGGAGAGAGAGAGTGTGTGTGTGCGTGAGGGTCTCAAGAAGAGCAAGAGTGAATGAAAATATTGAGAAGGAATAGGCTCTATTTATAGGCTCTCAAAAATCTTAATTTCATTCAAACTATAATCTAAATTTAAATTTAAATAAAATAGAATCCTAACTTCTATAGAAAATATCTCTACATTATCTTATTAATATTTTTATTAAATAATTGAGGAATAATCTAACATCAAACTACCTAGGAAAAATATCTCAACCCCTAACTTCATAAATCTCGTAACTCTGGACTCAGCTGTAGTAAAATCAACATAACTGAAGTTGTAGGAGTCCGATTTAAACAATCTTTATATTGTTAGAAATCTAATTCAATTATCTATAACTTTTTAGAAATAATATTTTTCCAAAATCATAATATAAATAGGTCACAAATGGGTGCGAAATTATAGTATCCTAAAGTTACGAAAATTTTATTTAATTATCTAAATAACAACTTAATCCACAAATATCCTAACTAACCATAAAATAACAAACTCTAATTCTCTAGCCTTATTTTGAATTTACTAAGCCCAAAATCTTATTGGGCTTTAGGGCTTTATGTAGACTCGATCCATAACAATTCTTAATAATACCATAATTAATTTATTCTTACGCAATCACCCATTTTCCCACAAACAAGGTTACTAATATCATAAAGCTATACTATACTATAATAATTATAACCACTAAATATTTAAAATAATTAAACCTTATTCTATCACCACAACTCAAGTTAAATCTATTCTATAAAATTAAGACAACCTATAGTCTCATAAATAAAGAGGTCTAAGAGAAAGATAACATCGGTTACTACAAATACCCTCAATCCATATTCTTAATCCATATTGATCTCTTTCTTCTTTGCTTTTCTTGTAACCCTAATTGTTTCCTATTGGTAAGAAGTGAAGATTGAAAGGAGCATTGAGTAGTGGCCAGTCTTCAAGAATCAAGGGCTTGTAAGTTCTCTTTTTGAAGTTTTAATTGAAGTACTTTTATGCTAAGGGATTGAATTGGGTTGTTGAACTGCCTTGTTATTATATTTAGTGTCTTTGTGTGATTTTTTTTTTTTGGAGTTATTCAGTGCAGGAAATTATAGTAAATTAAGGGAAGCGTTGTCAAATTTTTGTGTTGTCATATTTGATCAATTGTGTAAGTATGGGTCCAAGAAAACAACCTACTATGGCTGCATCTTCTAAGAACGCTAATCACCCTTCAACATCCCGCACCCAACAACCCCAAACTCATCCAATCCCGCCAACACCTCAACCAATTCAAGAGTTTGATCTGACGTGATTTATTAGCAAGGATGCCTTTGATCACTATCAAAGATTATCTCAGCGTCTAGTACTTCAAGAGCGCGGAATGGAATCTCAAGAAGAACCATACCCTCAAGAAACTTATAATATTATTAGGACTGAGATTCTACGCCAAGGTTGGCAACTTTTTGTGGATGATAAGATGTCAAAGGAAAATTGTTCAACGGTTTATGAGTTCTATTCCAATTTTCCTGGGGCTATTAATAAAAAAGTGTTTGTGCGAGGGGTTTCGGTTGAGTGTGCCATTGATAATATTGATTCCCTATATAGATTACCAATGTTGTCTCAAGAAGAAGATGAATACTATCAATTGGCTTATCATAGTGAAATCAATTGGACTGAGGTTGTAGAAACTTTAGGCATCCTGGTGCTTTTTTTGTCATGCAGAATGGGGAACCGGAGCATTTACGAAGATATCAAATAAATTGTGTAGCCAAAGCCTGGACTCTCTTCGTGAGTGCGCGATTTATGCCCAACACTCACTTGTCTGAAGTGGGAACTGATAGGTATCTTCTGGTTTATGCTATTATGAAGGGACTCTCTATCGATATTGGCCGAGTTATCTGCCAAAGTATCAAGGATTTATGTCGATTGACTACTACTGCCGGGTTGGGGCACAGATAAATGATTACTGATCTATGTAAAGTCTGGGAGGTACCTAAATATCCTAGTGATATTTATAGAAAGGTAATGGGACCTATTTCTCATGCTACAATGTATAAATTCAATGCCCCATCCTTGGATCCACCAGTACCACAACCCAGGAATGTGAGAGTTGAAGAGGAAAGAGAGGCGGTTGAGGAACCTATAGCTACCAATGATCAACCAGATGGCTCACGGGCAGCTGAGGAGGAGAGGAGGGAAGCATATCCTCAATATTTAACACTTGAGGCTCCACTGGATTCGCACTTGGCCAGATTAGATTATATCATTCGGCAGAACCAGCATACTCACAATTATTTGGGAGAGCTTCATGATTATCATAGAGCTCAGGTTGACAGACAGAATGAGTTGGTTCACCGATGGTCAAACCAAAACGCGGACCGCCAGTATTTTCCTCATCCACCGCCTTGGCATTATTTTCCAGATCCACCACCATTTTAGCACCAGGTAAGTTTTCTTTCTTTACTTATTTTTAAACATTGGGGACAATGTTTAGTTTAAGTTTGGGGGAGGGAGCTTATTTTTTCTGTTAGTTTTGTTTTGTGTGATTTGTTTAGTTTTTGTTAGTATTTGGAGTTTTGTTTAGTGTATGTTTAGTTTGGCACCAACATGAATAATTATTGACAACAAGTGCTGATGAGAATAAAGTGAATGTTATGAGTATAATTCAAAGAAAATGAAATCTGAAAACAAAATCTGTGTGCTTGATTTAACACTCCGTTAGTTCATTTTAGTTTAGATAACATTTGTTGAATATCTTGTCATGATGTTAAATTTATGTTTTTGATATTGATTATGCTTGGTGAAATTGGTTAGTGGAATGATGAATGGAAAGTGGAAATTATTTTCTACGATTCTAGAACTTACTTGTTATTTGAGGCGAAATAATATATCATGTATGCTTAGGAATATGATTTAGGCTATCATTTGGACCGTTTGAGCTTTTCTTGCCAACCTTAAATTACTTGATCCTTTGTTTACCCATTTTGAGCCTAATTTTGTATCTTTTTGTTCTAAACCATCATTTATGCCTAATACTTGAAACTTGGTTATATATCTGTCCCTAATATACTATGAGCATATGATTGAGAAAAATTATGGGGATTGATGTGTAATGGAGTTTAATTGTGATTTTAGTGAGTTTAGAAAATGAAAAGTGAAAAAAAATTAGAGAGAGTATATATATTGAAAAGAAAAGTTCAATACACTCCCAATATGAATATATAGAAAATTCAAGTTTGGGGGAGTGTAGTTATTATTGAAAATAAATAAATAAAATATATATCTCTCTAAAGAAAGGAAAAAAAACAAGAAAGGGGATAATGGGATTGTATTACTATGGAAGTAAAGTTGGTGAGTTTTGGTCATGTGCTTATAGTAAAGTGAGCTTAAAAATTAATTTTTCATCTACCTTTACCTAAGTCATCATTGCAAGCCTATAAAATTCCTATTGATTCTTATGCATATTATAATGTCCCACGTCACTGTGGCTGCTTCCTGAATGACGACTGGCCCTACAAACCAACACGAGTCTTTCCTGCGTGCTTTGTCCCCACTCGCACACTTCCTGGGAAAATTCCCAGGAGGTCATCCATCATAAGATTACTCCAAGTCAAGCACACTTAACTTTGGAGTTCTCAAGTGATGGGCTACCGAAAAGAAGACCATTACTTGAGAACTCCAAAGTTAAGCGTGCTTGACCTGGAGTAATCTTATGATGGGTGACCTCCTGGGTAGTTTTCCCAGGAAGTGTGCGAGTGAGGACAAAGCATTGCTGAAAAGACTCTTGTTGGTTTGCAGGACCAGTATTCATTCTGGGAGGCAACCATAGTGACGTGGGGCGTTACAAATGGTATCAGAGCCTTGACCCAGTCGGAAGTGTGGCCGACGGGGACGTTGGACCCCTAAGGGTGGGTGATTGTGACAGTCAGAATCCCGTGATCCGTAAGGGGAAAGACCGAGTAAAAAGTTGTCCAATCCCACACCGCCTGGGAAAGGTTAAGTGTGATGATTCTAAGACTTTGTAGGTATGGGACTACAAAGTTTAAGAGGGCTTAAATGGATTTATGGGTACTACCTATGCCAACAAGGTTCATCTTCTTTTCGGTAGCCCATCACTTAAGAACTCCAACGTTAAGCGTGTTTTACCCGGAGTAGTCTTAAGATGGGTGACCTCCTGGGAAGTTTTTCCAGGAAGCGTGTGAGTGAGGACAAAGTACGCTGGAAAGACTCGTGTTGGTTTGTAGGGCCAGTCGTCATTCTGGGAGGCATCCATAGTGACGTGGGGCGTTACACATATCATGATTTATATTAGTGGAGAATTGCAAGTATGTGAGCTTATGGAATTATTTGGTTTGAATGAATCGATTGGAAAGAAATTTGGTTAGCATAATTGATTTCAAATACTTTTATTTAATGATAATCCAAAATGTTAGTAGACTAAAGTGTGTTGATGGAGTGTTTTGATCAAAATTCTAGATTGAATAAACTGTTGAGTAGTTTTCTGAGAATTATATGATTAACATTCATGATTTTGAGGCATAATTTTTGTTGTTGGTATAATTCATGTTGTGGAATTTGTCTTAGTGGTTAGAGTCTAGGTTTGTTTGAGTCCCTTATTCGAGGGCGAACAAAGAGTAAGTTTGGGGGAGTTTGATAACTTCATTTTAGTGTCATTTTAGAATGTGTTTTTGTGGTAATCTTGAGTCTTTATGTGTGTTTTGTGTAAGATTACACTTTTGTTTGTCTTTGTTGTAGGTTGGTGTGGTGAATCATGAGAAAAATGTAAAAAGAAGAGAAAATGGTGGAAAAACGATGCTCTTGGCAGTTGTTGAACTCAAAATGATGCTAAGGACGATTAAAAGTCAATTTTTATGAAGAGACGAGTAGAAAGACCTAATTTGAGAAAAAATGGAATTAGAGCCGCAACTTGAGCTTATAAGTCGGGACTCTAGGCAAGTCAGAAACATATGGTTGTTGGAGGTAATTAGTGCCGTGACTTGGGCTTATAATTCGTAGCCAAGTAAAAGTCAAAGACTAAGCAAAGGGGAAATCCTAGACACGGGCCGCGACTTGATATGCTTGAGTCGCGACGCCTGAAGACTTGTGCAGATTCGGAATGCTTCAAAAATAGACACTGTTGACACGGTTTTTCGCCAACAGTGTATTATGAAAATTAGCTGGAATGAACTAGTGCTTAAGGGTAAAATGTAATGAGAATAATCACTCTTTAAGGTACTTAGGATGATATAATAAGAATACTCGTTCCTTTCTACGTGGTTCGGAGGTTAAAATCCCCCTAGTCCACAAGTCAATATTATTGTAATGCCCCGGATTCCCTATTTTGGTTAATGGCTGGATTAGTAGGCCGGGAGGGCCATAACTGTTTAATTATGCCATTAAATGTGTTATGCATGTTTATGAGAGTTGTATTATAATATGATGTTAAATGCGTGCATGTGAGTCCACACTTGTTTACAGGGGTATTATGGTAATTTGGCCCGTTGAGGGTATAATTGAATATTTGTTGTATGTTAATGATATATTGTGAGACCACATTATAATGTGGGTTGGTTCGAGTATTTCGACATGAGACGATCTTTAAACATGATTTAACGGTTTGGTCATAACAGGTTTGAGCCCGGGGCTCGGGGTGATATTAATGGCTATAGCGTTACCGGGGATTTTAGGGTAACGGGATATGAATTATTGGTGTTTGAGGATATTGAGATTAGCGGGAATTGGGAAGCGTTAATTATAATTAACGGGTTTAGCGGAATGTACCAATTTTGCCCTTGAGTTGGTTTAAAAGGCTTAGAATGATACAAGGGTATTTTGGTCGTTTTGGAGGGATATATGTGACTTAAGTGACTTAGAAGGCTGTAGAATAAACAGGGTAAGAACAGAGGCTCTATCTTCTTTTCCCGTACACAACACTTCCTCCATTGCTTTCCTTGATGTTTTGAGTTCAAGGTGGGATATCAAGCTAAGGAACCCCAAGGCTGAGTTAGTAGACTTGGTTCTGCTTGTGTGGGAGTTCAAAACAGGTTTTAAGGTAAGTTTTGATCATTGAACTCAAGTTATGCTCTGTTTTCGTTTTAGCCTTTAAGTCATGAGTTTTGATGTGGAAAGTGTGAATCAAAGGGGGTTTTAGTGTTAGTTTGATTGGGGTTTGATGTGAGTAAGCTGAGGGTGTTGTTTGGGGGTTTAATTGTGTGTTTGGAAGAGGTTTAGAGAGGGTTTGAAGGGCTGGTTTGAGAGGAAAGAGCTCAGGGAAAAAGACTGGTTCGTGTGGCCGACTTAGCCATTCTGGGCTGAGCGCCGCGGCGCAGCAGGGGAGCGCCGCGGCCCTTGGCGTCTGGCAGAGAGGGAGCCTCTCTGTTTGGAGGCGTGCCGTGGCGCAGCAGAGGGGGGTCGCGGCCCTTAAGGCCAATTTTGCTAAAATGTGGTTTTTGGCTTGGGGATTCAAACCATAGGCCTCGAGGTTGAACCTAGTACCCGGTTGGGTAGTATTTGAGGTCTCGGGGGCTGGGTTTTGGTTTGGGAACCCTCGGTTATCATTTTTATTGATAAATTCTATAATTTGGTTATGACCAGGTGACCGTCAAGGTTTTTAAAGGTTGATCGTTCTCAGGGGTCGTTCATATTATAATCCTCACTCGAACCAGAGGTAAGAAAACAGTGTATGAATACTGTTGCACCCTGTATAGATATATGGCATGTATGGTTTGATATTTGAGGCATGCTGGTTGATATATGTGGACGTGGATTGCATATTAAATGCTATTGAACGCTGATTACCTGCTTGGGACACTGACTAGTCAGGGACCGACTCTAAAGTCGAGAATCATGCATTGAATGGCTCTATAGCATTAATGCTAGACCGACCCTAGGGTCGAGAAACTTACAAGCGCTTGCCTGGTCTACGACCAGATGATTATAGCCAAGGTATATGACCTCGGTGACTGTTTGTCACAGGGCTAAGGGACGTTGTCCATAGTTTCGACTCTAGAGTCGTGAGGAAGGTTATGTTGGTGACCAATCACCATGCACCTGTCCTGAACGAACTTATGAAAGAATCACCTATCAGTTAAGCCCTGGTGACCTTATCGTCACATGGCTAAAGGGAGCGATGCTCATTATTGTGACTTTTGGCTATTGTCACCTATTTGTTGGACTGATAGTCCTGAAGGGTTAATATGATCGTTGTTGATATTATATCATGTTTTGTTATGTTTTCTTGCTGGGCCTTGGCTCATGGGTGCTATGTGGTGCAGGTAAAGGAAAGGAAAAGATTGGCCAGCCTTGAGTGGAGAGCTTGGGCGATGTGATGTACATACAGGGCCGCTTGACCGCCACGATCAAGGAGTTCTCAGAGGGACTAGGGGTTTACCCTATTTTTGCCGCTTAGGCCGGCGGGGATTGTATATTTGGAACTGTAGCAACTCTTTTGTAATACAAAATACTTGTAAACATTTTAAAAGGCTCATGAGCAGTTTATTTACTTAATGAAATGTACCCTTTCCTTTTTATTGGTTTTCACCTCAACCTGTTAATGGTACCTAGATCACGTTTTTAACCAAAGGACTCGGGCAGCGAGTCAAATTTCCGGTTCACTGTTCACCGTAACTGTTCTAGGGTAACCAGGGCGTTACAATTATTGCTGTATATCTCTTTCTAATTTTACAGAGTATTTGCATTACAGAAAGAATCCAACCTCTTGCACTACCTAGGGTCTTGGTATTTATAGGAGAATGATCTATGGGTAAGTGTTGGGGTCATCCTGTGATCTTTTGATCCTTCACGTCATCTCTGTGACATTAATGATTAATATCTAAATTTTATATTGAAGTGTGGTCTAATCTATAGGTAAAATGGATAATGGGCCGCATGGCCTAAATCAGGCGTGTGATGTCAGATCACGCACATTTATATTACGTTTCCGAGAATTCAGGAATAAAATAGACACGTGATTTTTTTTATGCACATTTATATTCCGTGGTCAACCTTATAAAGATCCTGGGGTACGTCAGACCTCTGGCGTACCACGCGCTTAACGTAATGTCAGCTCGTGCCTTTTGATGCCATATTACACAAATGGTTCTAGGTGGTAAGTTGCTAAATGACTCATCAGCTCGAGCTATTCGTCTAGGGAATCATGCTAAATTCCCCCGAATGAAAAGTGAACATGTGGAACATCGATTATAGCCTTTTGCTAGCCAGCTATACCCGAGCTGCCTAAAAAGATACGTGCTGATTTTCAGGGCATACATTTGCCCCCCAAGTCTCGGCTCGTGTTATATGACGTCATTTTTGACATTCACGGCAGGGACTTTTAAACTTCCTTTGCGATTATCCAGACCCTGCCTACCATTTGAGTACTGGACACGTGGAACGTCGTGATTGGCGTCTATTCAGGTTTTGAGGATTCTATTAAATGGCCTGGCCACCTTTTTGCCGCTGTTTCATCTTTCGAATCATGACCCTCGTATCTTGCATTAACCTAATCAGACGGTCCTCATTTCCTTATGCCTTTTACGTATATAGAGGGATGGCAATTTTCAGTACTCATCACCTTTCATTCGAAATTTTTCTTCATTTTCTCTCTTCCGAGTTTCAAAAAATCTTCTTCTTCTTTTGATTAAAATCCCATAAATCCCCATATTCTCGCCACAAAAACCCATCGGAAGCCCAGTCTTAAGGATTTCTCCAGGACTCCTACTTCTACGTTGCTTGCAACTTCGCGTGGAGAACGTATTGTAAGTTTCCTGTTTTTCGTGTGTTTCGATTTTATTCCTTTTTCTTTGTCATGTGAATCTACATTTCATAGTCACCAACAGTAGGTTGTTCCTGAATAACTTTGGTGCAAAAGTTTCGATTTTAGGCGTATTGAGCAGAACCTAAAACATGTCTAGGATTGTGATGTTCATAACTAGGTAATTTCTGGGTGATCTCTGGGTAAATTTCTGGGTAAATTTAGGAATTACCCATTGGGATATGGAAGACGAGAGGTTTTTAGGGTATAAAACCGGGTAGCTTAGGGGTCACGTTTCTTGGGCGGTTTATCTTTAAAACCATTTTCCCAAGGCAAGTAGTTGCCTAACTCGACTGACACACGGATCCCTGAATATTAGGGGTCTGTTGGAAAATCTAGGCGCGCAGCACAGGCAATGCGTGGCATCACACAGGCTGATATTGCATCAGCTCGTGTGTTAGGACCTCTCGCCTTTTTTATTTCTCCTGTTCAAAAATTCTACGTTGCCCACTAAAAAATCCGTCATTTTTATTCGATAGGCGAGCTGATGGCACCCAAGAAAGGCGTATCCAAGAAGAACGTAGATGGCTCATCATCACAGCAATCTCGCAAGGGAAAAGAGGTAGTCCCTGATTCCTCCTACCTGAGTTCGGGCCCGTGGTGGAGAAGGAGGTCGCGATCGCTCCTGATGCCTTTTTCGAGGCCGAAAGGATTGTCTCGAAGATAACGACCCAAGGAACGGTAAACAAGATCCTGCTGTCCCATAACATTGAGGCTGGGATAGGGGATCTCATCGCCCAACCTCCCTACGAGGGGGAGCGGAGCTACGCACCACTCTAGGATGATTTTGTGGTATGGAGTGATGAACACTTAAAGCCTGGGGCCTTCCTCCCCCATGACCAATACTTCACGGACTTCCTCAACTATGTGAGGTTGGCGCCGTTTCAACTTCCACCGAACTTGTAATGCCCCGAATTCTCCGATGTGGTTTAATGGCGAGATTAGTAGGCCGGGAGGGCCATACTTGTTTAATTATGCTATTAAATGATTATGTGCATGTTTATGTGAATTATATCATAATATAATGTTATATTCATGCATGTGGGTCCACATTTGTTAATTGAACTATTTTGGCAATTTGTCCCATTTGGGGCATAATTGTGTATTTGGGTGCAAATTGTGAATTATGAATGAGATTCCATAATTATGGAGATATATTCGAGCTAGTTGACATGAGACGGTCATATATAATGGATTAGCGATTTTGTCATAACGGGGTCGGATATGGGGTAATAAGAATGTTTATTTGATGATAAATTGGGAGTATTTGAGATCAGGAGGAAATTTTGGAGGTTTTGACTATAATGTCCTCGGGGGTGTTTTTGGGGTCCTGAGCACTATGTTTAATTTAAGGTTACTTAAGCTTGGAGTAGCTTATCAGATAGAACGTACGTTAGAAAACCTCTCGTTCTCCTTCGTTAGTTCATTTTTGCCATCCGAAGCCTTTTCAAAGAAATCTCGAGTTCTAGGAGTCAGAATCGAGCGAGGATCGAGGCATAGTGATCCTAGGAAAGATTAGAAGCTTCTTAACCGAAGGATTTGATGGAAAACAACCCAATCGAAGGTAATCGAAGTTTAAAGTTTTGAGTTTTTAGAGTTTCTAAGCTTTGAATTAGACTTTGGGAATTGTTGAGTTTTTGGTTCGATTGAACCTTGGGTTTTGAGGGTTTTGGACCATTGGGAAGCTTGGGAACTTTGGTTTGATGATTGGGGAATGTTTAGGTATGATTTGGACGCTTTGGAGTGATAAAAACGTGTTTGGGAATGGCCTAGGGTTGGGGGCCACGGCCTTGTTCTTGGGGTGCCGCGGCCCTTGCTTGAAGAAGCAGGTGGGGCTCATTGTGCCTGCTGGGCGCCGTGGCCCTTGATGAAGGGCGTCGTGGCCCTTGCTTCAGGGATTGCTGAGGGTCGCGACCCAAGGTGCTAGGGCCGCAGCCCTTGGTCAGTTTTCGCCCAGTTTGCGTGTTTTGACCCCGGAAACATAGTTTTAGGCCTCGGGATCGTTCCTACTACTTGGATTAGTTTGGATTGATCTCCCAGAGGCTAGATATTGGTTTGGAAACCTATGATGTTTATTTTATTAATGGTATTCCTTATTTAGTTATGATTAGGTGACCGCTAAAGGACTTAAAGTCAGATCGTTCTCAAGGGTCATTCTTTTACTCATTCTAGCTCGAATCTGAGGTGAGAAAACAGTGCAAGGAACTGCACCCCCAAATGAGACATGCATGGTTGTATTTTGGTGCATGTTGGATGGTTAAATGTGGGCATTGATATCATAGTGAATGCTTTGCAAGCTTGCTCATTTGCATAAAGATATCATTAAGGCATGCCATGAATATTGACTATGAAACTGTTCAGAGCTTGAGTCTCTGTGTTTGTGCACGATCATTATTATGCTAGCAACTGTTAAGTAAGCATGATGAATGCCCATGTTTATATATTTGACCTATGATATATGCTTGGTAGCATTGCTTACTTGTGAATGGCACTGACTCATTAGTCAGGGCATTGACTCATAAGTCAAGGATGGTTTTTGCATGCTTAATGCAAGCCAACAAAGATTAGATCTAATCGACATATGCATTGAATGACTCACATGAGCATTAATGCCGGACCGACCTCAAGTTTGATGAATATTAATAAGCGCTTGTCTAGCCAAAGGCTAGAAATCTAGAGCCAGAGCCAGAAAAGGCTAAGGTGACCCACAGGTCACATGGCTAGGAGGGTATGGGACCTCCAGAGCGTGGCTCATTAGTCACCTACCCAGAGCGTGGCTCATTAGTCACCTATCCTGAGCGTGGCTCATTAGTCACCTAACCAAAGTGTGTGGCTCATCAGTCACCTGCCCAAAGTGTGTGGCTCATCAGTCACCTATCCAAGGTGTGACTCATTAGTCACTTGTTCATCTGATGGCTTGAGACTTATCCAACAGTCACTCATCAGTTTAGAGCTATAAGCTCGGTGTGATGTAATTACATCATATGATATTGTTTACTTACAATATGTGTTTTCTTGCTGGGCTTTGGCTCATGGGTGCTATGTGGTGCAGGTAAAGGGAAAGAAAAGCTCACCCAGCCTTGAGTGGAGAGCTAAGGCGGCGTTGTGTACATATGCGGCCGCTTGACCACGACGGCCAAGAAGTTCTCAGAGGAACTAGGGGGTTTACCCTAATTTTGCCGCTTAGGTCGGCGGGTTGTAAATTTTAAATAGTAATGGCCATTTTGAGATGTAAATAACTTGTAGATGTTCTGGTGGGCCCATGAACAGTTTTAATAAAATATATCCTTTCCTTTTCATTGATTTTGTCCTTAACCTAATAATGACACTAGAAGCACGTTTTTAACCAAAGGACTCAGGCAATGAGTCAAATTTCCGGTTCATCGATCACCGTCGCGTGTCCCGGGGCAGCCGGGGCGTGACAGAACTCCTATCGTCTACTGGCCGGGCTGAGATATCTCTTCCTGAAGCAGATGTGGGAGGCCCTCACTCCGGTAGATATCCTTTACTTCTTCTGCCTCAAAGCCAGCCTGGACCAAAGAGGGCGAGGTGACAGGTTCAATTACTTCACCGAGTTCCCAAACTCGCCTTTGGTCATCGAGCTGCCCAGTCATCCCAACGAATTCAAAGACCAATTTTTCATGTCGAATGGGTTTTGCAATTGCGAATACCATTACTTCAACCGTCCTCGTTAGTTTCCTTCCTATTCTCAGCTCACGAAATTATTATTATGTTTTATTCTTAGATTTTTCGTGTGTATACTGATTAGAGCATCATCGTGCAGCCATTTTTGCGAGGACGGCCAAATCAGTGACCCTTGGTGGTCAATATGATACCCTAGCACGGCTTCCGCCTAGTGAGAAGGACTACAGCCAGCTCGTGTTTGATGACACGATGTTGGCGTGTAAATTAATTTTCGAAGGCTAGACTTTGGCCCTGAGGAGGACGCGGGCTACTTACACAGTAGCTCGCGAGCTGGCACCCATCCCCGAGGGAGGCGCCGCGGTCGTAGATGGCGACGAGAAGGAAGAGGAGCCCGAGGTGCCACTTGTGCGAAAGAGGCGAGCTCCTGAGATTACTTGGGAACCTGATGTGGACCGAGCTCAATCGGGGGCAGCAGCTGGCCCCTCCGGTCAAGGTAACCCATACCTTTTTTGGGACCTAGATAGGGCAGCCACAGACCTTAGGCTAGTTAGGCTTAACCCAAACCAGCTCATGCATCATCACCCAAACAACCCTGACCATAATATAACCTTACTCCAGTGCGTCGATCAATTAGTACTACGTTACGATATGGGCCGCCCTAGGGGCACCGTAGTAGTAGATAACACCTTGTCTTTTAGGTCGGCCTTCTTTGAGGAGTATGGAACCAATCTTAGGTCGTGGCCCTCCCTTCTCCAGGGTGTTGTAGCCCCTGGACTTAGGCAATACATAGAGGAGTCTAGTCCTGAGGTAGAGCCTGATCTGGAACCTCCCCTAATCCAAGAAGTGGTTGACTTAGACTGTCCTTCCCCTATAGCAGTTCCGAGGACGAGCTCGAAAGGTAGGATTTTTGTTACTTTATACGCATTTTATTGGTAAAATAATGAATGTATATGCATGCTTAGTACATTTCCCATTCTTTTTCAAGTGAGGAGATGGCACAACGAAGGGAACCTGACATCCGCTCGATGTTCCAGGAGGGGAGATCCAGCGAGGGTCCCCTAGTCAAGAAACTTCGGCCCACGTCGAAGAAAATGCCCCCTCAGCTGTGACTGTCTCCAAATCCCTGGCTAAGGGGAAAGGCTCGGGCTCGGGCTCGGGAGCTCAGCCCGCGGCAGCCCAGGAGAAGAGAGGTCTGGTTGCACCCCCTCCTCACTTTCCCCCACCTCCTGCTCGGGATCCGGTAGCACCGGTTGGTCCCCCAGCTCCAGTGGTCTCTGCCACCACCGTTCGCATCCCCGTCAACCCCCAGGATCTGGAGCTTATTCCAGACACTTTTTGAGGGACCGTCTACGAGACGGAAAACTACTCGGTGGAGCATTTCTACAAGGTCAAGCCCAACGACCTAATTTCATGGAGTCTGCCTTGGGGATGAACCTCATAGTAAGCATTTTCCCTGACCTGACTTTTATTATTTTTCCCTGGTATGTGCCTAACTGCTTCTTTTCTTTTTGCAGGCTTTCTTGGCTCAACACCGCAGCATATCTCGGGCCAGGGCAAGGAATGAGGAACTCAAAGTCGAGCTGACTACGGCCCAAGCTGCTCTCGCTGCCTCTCAACAGAGCGAACAGGGCGCCAAGGCTGCTTTGGCGGCGGCCATAGCGGGTGAACAGGCGGCGAAGGCTGCCTTAACCACTGCTCAAGAAGGCGAGCAGGTGGCGAAGGATGCCTCGGTAGCCCTTCAGGCCGAGCTCGAGGGGGCCAAGGCCAAGCAACTGGAGGTCGAGGCGGCCATCCAGGAGGAAAAGAAATCATCGACATCCTCCATGGAGAGCATGTTGTACCACATCTGGGCCTTCAATCAGGACGGCAACTTCTCCTTCATGGCCTCCGACGTGTGGGGGCACTACCTCAAGAAGTTCAAGGCTCGGCTACAATAGGAGCTGCTATCTGAGACTGGGGAGGCCTCTGTCACTTGCGAGCAGGAGACCGAGGAGGTGACGTCCTCAGAGCGGCCTGGGGGTCTTAGATTTTTTTGTTTTTACTTATGTATTTTTCCTTTGTAAATGCTAAGCAAGAGGTTATTCACCTCGAGAAAAATATTTTTTTTTATATATTAATTTTAGCTATCTAAGTTTTAATTATTCTCCGATCTCTTTTTCATGCTTTATGATGTGTTCGGTAAAAACTTAGTTCATGTTAGTTTGATTGATACCTCGCGTTTTGTTAGAAAAACACTGTTTAATAAATTTAATCAACTTCTAAGTTTCGGAACCTGGTCGTGTCCAGGATATCTAATTAAAAACTTATTTCGCGTTAGTTTTATTGACACCTAGCGTTTTTTAGAAAAACACTTAATCAATTTAACCAACTTCTAAGTTTTGGAACCTGGTCGTGTCTAGGATATTTAATTAAAAACTTAGTTCACATTAGTTTTATTGATACCTTGCACTTTTTAGAAAAACACTTAATCAATTTAACAAACTTCTTTGTTTCGGAACCTGGTCGTGTCCATGATATTTAAATAAAAACTTAGTTCGCGTTAGTTTTATTGACACCTCGCGTTTTTTAGAAAAACACTGGTTAATCAATTTAACCAACTTCTAAGTTTCAGAACCTGGTCGTGTCCATGATATTGAAATAAAAACTTAGTTCGCGTTAGTTTTATTGACACCTTGCGTTTTTTTAGAAAAACACTGGTTAATCAATTTAACCAACTTCTAAGTTTCAGAGCCTGGTTGTGTCCATGATATTTAAATAAAAACTTAGTTCGCGTTAGTTTTATTGACACCTCGTGTTTTTTAGAAAAACACTGGTTAATCAATTTAACCAACTTCTAAGTTTCGGAGCCTGGTCGTGTCCAGGATATTTAAATAAAATCTTAGTTCGCGTTAGTTTTATTGACACCTAGCGTTTTTTAGAAAAACATTGTTAATCAATTTAACAAACTTCTAAGTTTCGAAACCTGGTCGTGTCCAGGATATTTAAAAAAAAACTTAGTTTGCGTTATTTTTATTGACACCTCGCGTTTTTTAGAAAAACACTGGTTAATCAATTTATCCAACTTCTAAGTTTCGGAACCTGGTCGTGTCCAGGATATTTAAATAAAAACTTAGTTTGCGTTAGTTTTATTGACACCTCTTGTTTTTTAGAAAAACACTGGTTAATCAATTTAACAAACTTCTAAGTTTCGGAACCTGGTCGTGTCCAGGATATTTAAATAAAATCTTAGTTCGCGTTAGTTTTATGGACACCTCGCGTTTTTTAGAAAAACACTGGTTAATCAATTTAACCAACTTCTATGTTTCGGAACCTGGTCGTGTCCATGATATTTAAATAAGAACTTAGTTCGCGTTAGTTTTATTGACACTTCACATTTTTTAGAAAAACACTGGTTAATCAATTTAACCAACTTCTAAGCTTCGGAACCTGGTCCTCGGGTTATCTAACCCCCAAGTAATCAGGAAGTGGACTTTCTGGGTTACTTTGAACTAACATGCATATGAAACCGTACGAAGATACAAATATACCATAAACCCCCCTTTTTTTATATATATTTCTAAAATTAAATGGCTTTTATATTCAAGCCTTACATAGATAGGTGGTTTGATCACTGATAATACTTTTTCAAATGTATAGCATTCCAGGTCCGTGGTACCGTTTTTCCACTAAGTCAGGCCAATTTAAAAGTACCTTCCTATACGATTTTGACTATCTGATAGGGCCCTTCCCAACTCGGGCCTAAGGCACCGTCTTTGGGGTCCTTGCATGCTAAGAATACCCATCGGAGTACCAGGTCTCCTAAACCAAAGACACGCTTTTTGACCTTTGAATTAAAATAACACGTGATTTTTGGTTGATAATGCGCGAGCCGTAGCTATGAATCTTCCCATTTCTCATCAATTAGGTCGAGGGACGCGCTGAGTAGTTCTTCGTTCCGCTCTGGGCTAAAGGTCTGGAGCCTATGTGTGGCTACCTTTGCTTTGACAGGGAGGACAGCCTCACTTCTGAAAGTTAATGAGAAATGGGTATGCCCCGTGGAAGTTCGGTGGGAGGTCCGGTAAGCCCACAACACCTGGGGGAGCTTCTCGGGCCATACTCCCTTAGCCTCGTCCAACCTCATTTTAAGGCTTGCTTTGAGGGTTTTGTTTACAGCCTTGATCTGTCCGTTGGCCTGCGAGTAGGCCACCGAGGAGAAGCTTTTGATTACATCGTGCCTTTCGCAAAACTCAGTGAATAGGTCGCTATCGAACTGTGTCCCATTATCTGACACAATCTTTCTTGGCAGTCTGAATCGGCAAACAATATTCTTGACCACGAAGTCGAGGACCCTCTTTGTGGTGATTGTAGCTAGGGGCTTCGCCTCTACCCATTTTGTAAAATAATCGATAGCCACTACTACATAGCGAACTCCTCCCTTCCCCATGGGCAGGGCTCCAATTAAATCTATTCCCCATACTACGAATGGCCAGGGGGAAGATATAATTTTTATCTCGATCGGAGGAGCTCGGGCAATGGTGGCAAACCGCTGGCACTTATCACACTTTTTGACCTAGGAGATGGAGTCCTTCGATAGCGTGGGCCAGAAATACCCCTGCCGTAATATTTTCAAGGCTAGGCTTTGCCCCCCAGCATGATCCCCACATAAGCCTTCATCCACCTCCTGCAAAATAGTTTCGGCTTCCTCTGGCAGAACACACCGTAGTAGAGGCAAGGAGTGGCCACGTCGGTACAACGTCCCGTCTATGATTGTGTACCTTGGAGCTTGATAGAGTACTCTCCTCGCATCTTTCCGCTCATCAGGCAATTTTCCTGTCGTAAGAGACTTTATTATGGGAGCCATCCAGGTCGGTCTGATATTGATAATCTCGTCCTCCACCGAGCTTTTTGCCACGCTCGGACTTTCTAAGATTTCCACTAGTACTATGCTCAGAGTCTCGGCTTCTCTGGAGGTAGCGAGTCTATCCAGGGCGTCGGCATTGGCGTTCTACTCGCGAGGAATCTGCTCGACTAATCTATACTCAAACTCAGATAGCTCTGTCTTGACCTTGGCCAGGTAAGCTGCCATTTGGGCCCCTCGAGCTTGATATTCCATAGATACTTGGTTTACCACGAGCTGGGAATCGCTGTAGCAGTGGATGGCCTTGGCCTTCAATTCCTTCACCACTCTAAGCCCGGCAAAAAGGGCTTCATATTCGGCTTATTGTTGGATGCCACGAACAGAACCGCAACGCGGAGTGGAAATGATGCCCTTCCGAGGATATTGGGATGATCCTACCTCTGAACCCGTTTTCATTAGATGACCCATCTACGAAGATTCTCCATAATTCCCGCACTAGTTCTCTCAAGGGCTCTTCCTGAAATCCAGTGCATTCAGCCATAAAATCAGCCAAGGCTTGGCTTTTTATCGTAGTTCGGGGTACATATAGTATCTCGAACTGGCTGAGCTCGACCGCCCATTTCAACAAACATCCCGATGTCTCAAGTTTCTGCAGCACCTGCCTTAAAGGATGATCGTTCATGATGTGGATTGAATGGGATTGGAAATATGGCCTAAGTTTCCGGGAAGTCGTAACAAGGCAGAATGCCAGCTTTTCCATTAGAGGATATCGAGATTCTGCTCCGAGAAGTCTCTTGCTTATATAATATACTGGCTTTTGAACCCGGTCCTCCTCCCAGACCAACACGGTGCTCTCCTTCCTTTGGTTTAGATAACACCGGTGGCTCAGCCAAATGTGTCTTTAGGTAGATGAAAGCTTGCTTGCACTCTTCAGTTCACTCGAACTTTTTCTTCCCCCAAAGTAGGTTGTAGAATGGCAAACACTTATCAATGGATTTAGAAATAAACCGATTGAGGGCCGCCACTCTTCCTGTCAGACTCTGGACATCTTTATGCGACCTGGGCGAGGGCATCTCTAGTAGCGATCTGATTTTGTCCGAGTTCGCCTCTATCCCCCTGGTTTTGACTATGAATCCCAGGAATTTTCCTGACGCCACTCCGAAAGTACATTTCTAGGGGTTTATCCTCGTATTATACTTCCTTAGAATTCCAAAACATTCCTTCAGATCGGAGACATGGTTATTGGCAGTCTTTGACTTGACTAGCATATCATCAACATACACCTCCATGTTTTTTCTGATCTGATATGCGAGCATTCTGTTAACCAACCTCTGGTAGGTCGCCCCAACATTTTTCAGCCCGAAGGGCATGGCTTTATAACAGTACACATTGGTTGGAGTCATGAAGCTAGTGTGTTCCTGGTCCGTAGGGTTCATGGCGATCTGATTATATCCAGAGTACGCATCCATGAAGAACATGAGCTCGTGCCCTGTGGTGGCATCCACCAACTGGTCAATCCTTGGCAAGGGGAAGAAATCCTTGGGACATGCTTTATTTAGATCGGAGAAATCGATGTAGGTCCGCCATTTTCCATTTGTTTTTGGGACCAAGACAGGATTGGCGACCTAGATCGGATACTTAGCCTCACGGATGAAGCTGCACTTCAAAAGCCTTCCTACTTCTTCCTCCAGTGCCTCAGCTCGAGTCGTACCTAGATGCCTCTATTTATGGGATTTTGCAGGCATGTTTTTGTCCAAATTTAGCGTATGCATGATGACACTCGGGCGGAATCCTATCATGTCTTCATGGGACCAAGCGAAAACGTCTAGATTTTCTTGTAAAAAATTAATCGGTTCCGCCATTCTGTCGGCGTCAAGATTTCCCGAGCTTAACGACGCTCGAAGCATCTTTGGGATCAATGTTTACTTCTTTGAGGTCTTCGATAGCCTGGAGCTCGGATCTATCTTCACCCATCCGGGGATCAATATGCTCACTCGGGCTAATTTCCCTACAACTGACCTGCTGAGGTTCTTCCATCCCAAGATTATCTCTGACTTCCTGAGATTCCTCTCCCTGATCTTGCACGACCATAGTCTGTTGCCTGGGTTATGATTTTTCCTTCATGGAAATGCTATAGCATTCCCTAGCAGCGAGCTGATCGCCTCGGACAGTACATATTCCTGTTGATGAAGGGAATTTGTTCACGAGGTGGCGGACGGAAGTTATAGCTTCGAATGCCATCAGTGTGGGCCTACCCAAGATTGCGTTGTACACAGTTGGACAGTTCACGACCATAAACTCAAGCAGCTTAGAAATAGTCTGTGGTCCTTTGCCCAAGGTTATCACCAACTCGATCGTTCCGATAGCTGTCGAACCTTCTCCGGAAAACCCGTACAACATCATGGAGGTTGCCTTTAGCTTGGCCACAAACAATCCCATTTTCTCCAATGTGTACCTAAATAGCAGGTTCACAGAGCTCCCATTGTCAACCAAGGTCCGCCTAACTCTCCAATTGGCGAGCTGGACGGTTATGACTAGAGGGTCGTTATGCGGGAACTGGACATGACTAGTGTCTTCTTCAGTAAAACCGATCGGTTGTTTCTCCAATCGTTGCTGTTTAGACAAACGTTGCTCCGGGATGAACTCTACTCCATTGTGAGACCTCAGCTCATTGACATACCTCTTCTGGGCATTTCTGCTCGTGCCCGCCAGATGAGGGCCTCCATAGATGGTTGTTATTTCCCCTCCTATTATCGGAGGAGGGGTGTTCTGACTCACCTGGGCCCCGGTCTGATTTGCGGGGGCTTTCGGAGCTGGCTGAACATTTTGCCCAGCGGGCTGATTAGGGATGACTCGATTCCAGGCATACTGAGCTAGGGGCCGGCCCTGATGAGCGTCTCAATCTCATCTTTCAAATGCCTGCAATCATCGGTGTTGTGACCGATGTCATTGTGGAATCGACAAAATTTTGACGAGTCTCTCTTCGACCTTTGATTTTTTAGAGGCTCAGGCTTCTTCCACGGGAGGCGGGCAGAGTTCACTAAGAAGATACGCTCCCTGGTATCCGTGAGATCGGCGTAAGTCGCATAGATCGACTTGAATTTCTCCACGGGCTTATTTTTCTTTGAACCATTCTGGTCGCCTTCGCCATTTCCCTTCCTCTTGCTTCCTCCCCCGTGGTTATTTTGGGTAACGATTGGAGCCGTAGCTGCCATGTCCATTACCTCTCCAACGGGCTGGGCAGGGACTTGGCTGGTTCCTGCGACCGAAGCTCGCGCCTCTTCCAGGTTGATCCATCTCTGAGCCTTGTTCAGGAACTCGTCCATTGTGTTGACGCCTTTTCTCTGGATATCTTTCCACAGGTCGCCTCCGACAAGAATTCTTGTTCTCATCGCCATAAGCCTGGAGCTTTCATCCGCATCTCTAGCTCACGCAGCGATGTTGGCAAACCTACTCAAGAAAGCTTTCAGAGGCTCTCCGGGCTACTGCTTTACATTTTCTAGGGAGTCTGCCTTTCTTCAAGCTGCTTGAGAAGCTCGAAATGCCCTCTTGAAGTCGGCAGAGAAACTTTTCCACGAGCTGATATAGTGCTTCTTGTATTACTTGAACCATTGCCTGGCTGGTTCGACCAGAGTCAAAGGGAATACTAAGCATCTTAATTTGAGTCCGATGTTATGGGCCATCATTAGGGTATTGAACATCCCCAAGTGGTCGGATGGATCTCCATCTCCGTCGAACTTTGACAAATGGGGCATCCTGAAACCTGGTGGGTATGGTGTTGCTGCGATGTTGGGGGCAAAGAGCTCGAGCTCGTCCCCTAAGTCATACTCATCTTTTTCCCTTTCTGATAGGAGTCTTTTCATCAGTTCCTCCATCTAGGCCAGCCTCTCGAGGGTTAGGTCCTTGGTTCCCTTGGGCTGTTCAACAGCTCCCATTTGACCGTACGCATTTGACGGGTTATTGTCCCTCCAAGCTCGAGCTTGGTTTGGTGGGGCATTCCCGTTGTCACGTACCTCGGAAGGACTTCCCTCATGGTGTGTTCCGCTGACTCCATTGCGAGTCGGATTGGTCCTTTGTGAGTTTAGGCAATCTCGCAGATCGGTATGTGGATCAATCCGAGGGTTTTGAGCTGAGCTCAGCTGATTCCTCAAATCTATGCTGGTTCTACTACTTCGACGATCCTCCGTCCAATAACTTCCATTAGAGAATCTCAGAGCTTGCGGTCGAGGATGAGGATCTGGAGCATTTCCGTGTGCTCGTGGGGCATGAGCAAGGGCAGTGGGAGGAGGATTCCTCCTACTGTTTCTGTAGGCAGGGACGTCTTAAGCAGAACGAGGTGGGGACGGATGCCTGATCGATTATGGAGGGTGTCTGATTGGTGAAGCAATTCTTGTCCCATCAGGTCAGATCAAACTAGCCCGAGGTTGATCTGTTCCACCATTTCTGGTTCCCTTTGCATGGCGATTTGATCGCGGTACAGGGAAGTCGGTCGGGACACGCCGTCTTTGCGAGTTTGTCATTGATCGTCTGCATGGGTTGCCATTAGCATTCGACGGTGGTGTTGAACTCGGAGTCGAGGTTCTGACCGACTGGCTGACTCGTTGGTGATCCCTGGGAAAGCCACCAAACGGGGTTTTCTGGTGATTGGGCGTCACGGGAGTAGAACTTGGAGTTGAGGTTCTAACCGATCAACTTGGCCTGGGTCGACTATCCCAGCGAGACTTACGAGTCCCGTCTTGCCTCTTTCTGACGTTAACTTCGATTTCAAGAGGGGGTAGCCGAGCCAAGACTTCCTCGATTTGCTTATTGGCCTTGGCTAGATGGCTCCTCAACTTCATGTTTTCCATCTCTACCGCAGTCAAGTAATCCGGGTTCGAATTCAGCAGTAGAGGTGCTGAACTTCTGGTGTCGCCGTGGCCCATCGGTTATTTTTCCGATCGCTGCTGGATCTTTGGGCCTTGTTCGTTAGAAACAGTCGTATGGTATGCCTCCTACCCTCCATACTGGTCTGTTTCGTTACCGTGCCTTGAACGAGTAACTACCATAATGAACTTTTTCCTGAATCTTTTTCAATGGCACTAATTTGCAGCTCTCAATGAAAGCACCAAACTATTTACACAGTTTTTCACCAACAGTGTATTACGAAAATTAATTGGAATGAACTAGTGCTTAAGGGTAAACCGTAATGAGAATAATCACTCTTTAAGGTACTTAGGATGATATAATAAGAATACTCGTTCCTTTTTACGTGGTTCAGAGGTTAAAATCCCCCTAGTCCATGAGTCAATATTATTGTTGTATATTTCTTTCTATTTTTACAGAGTATTTGCATTACAGAAAGAATCCAACCCCTTGCACTACCCAAGGTCTTGGTATTTATAGGAGAATGATCTCTGGGTAGGAGTTGGGGTCATCTCGTGATCTCTTGATCCTTCACATTATCTCTGTGACACTAATGATTAATATCTAAATTTTATATTGAAGTGTGGTCTAATCAAAAGGTAAAATGGATAATGGGCCGCATAGCCTAAATCAGGCGTGTGATGTCAGATCACACACGTTTATATTGCGTATCCATGAATTCGGGAATAAAACAAACATGTGATGTTTGTTTTATGCACGTTTATATTGCGTGATCAACCTTATAAAGATCATGGGGTACGTCAGACCTCTGGCATACCACGAGCTTAACGTAATGTCAGCTCGTGCCTTTTGATGCCATATTACACAAATGGTTCCAGGTGGTAAGTTGCTAAATGACTCATCAGCTCGAGCTATTTGTCTAGGGAATCATGCTAAATTCCCCCGGATGAAAAGTGAACACGTGGAACATCGATTATAGCCTTTTGTTAGCCAGCTGTACCCGAGCTGCCTAAAAAGATACGTGCTGATTTTCAGGGCGCACATGAGCTGCGACCCAGAGAAGGCCAAGTCGCGGTCCGCATATGAAAAACACAACTTTTGTAATTTTTTTTACTATAAATTCATATTTAGGGTTTAATTAGGTCAATTTTTAATTACATTTTTTAGAGACTAATTTTGATTCTTAAATTAGTGATTCTGCATTTTTATATTTTTCATTCTTCTTTAAGTTTGTGAATCTTTTGTTTTTGATTTAGTCATGTCTGATATGAACTAAATAATTTTATCTAGGGTTTAATGTAGTCACTTGGATTTCTATCTCATTTAATTATGATGTTCTATTGATTTTTCTTCTCTATTCTAATCTATATAATGTGTGTTTAATGCTAGTAAATACTTGATCAATATTTGCTTGATTTATGATTTTGATTCAAAATTCGAAAGATGAGAATTGAATATGCTATCATTATATAGACATAGGTTGCATATTGGACAAAAGTACCTATATGACTTGTATAGTAATTATGTTTCCATGCTTAATGCCTGCTATATGTTTAAATTTATCACAGAGATGTAGAAAACCTGCATATAGGATGAGATCTTATATCTTGAAAAAAGAATATGAATCGATTTATGTTAACCTGCTATTAGAATAGAATGAAAGAATTTTAGAACTGATTAATAAAATTAGTATAATGAAAAGTTGACGAAATTAACACCCTAGGTCTTTTTAATAGTGATTTTCATCTTGTGATTAGTGATTCTTGTTCTTAATTATTTATAATTTTAAAATTAAATTCATTCATCTAAATTTTGGATGCCAAATAGAAATTAAAAGAACAATTAGTTGTAATTGGAAAATAGTATTCGTGGGAACGATACTCTATTTATCATCTATATTACTTGAATCAATTGCGTACACTTGCGTATATATATTTTCGCGATCACTAGGTCAAAATCCTTCATGCATAAAAAAAAAAATAACTATCGATCCATATATCCCAAGAAAATATAATAACAATAGGGTTAAAGATCTCATTACCTCTGTTGATTGTAAAATTAAGAACCCAAAATATTCACCACCTTTAACCAACCCCTAAGGATTCGAAACCCACAAAAAGAAAAACAATAACATCAATATGTATACTAGAGGTTAAAAAATAAAAAAACGAGGATATAGATGAGAGGATTTAAATTACTTAAGAATCAAGAACACCAACCTAGATTTCTTTCAAAACCTTCTTCTTCTTCTTCTTCTCCTCCTCCTTCTTTCTTTCTTTCTTCTTTTCTCTCCTTCTCTCTCTAGCATCTCACATTCACTCTCTCTCTCCTCCTAGCCGACGACTCCAATGTACAAATGGCATCTTCTTTTCTTTCTTTCCCTTTTATCTAACCTAAGGCAATAACTAGTCCAAATAAAAAAAAATGGTAAGTTTCCTATTTGTCTATATTTTCATTCATTTTGTTTATTCCAATTTCTGAAATAAATGGATATTTCAATTAAATTAAAAGAAGAAAATACTCTTCTTTCCCAATTTTCCTAGTGTTTACCGAGTTTTTCGGAAACGAATACAAACAGAATAATAAAAAGATAAGAACTGTAGAAGTGCTGAAATGTAACTAAACAAACAGTGTTTTTACGTGGTTCAGGCGTTAACAAGCCCTAGTCCACGAGTCGATGTTATTATACTTGGAAAGGACTACAGTAAGATGGCTGGTGTACAAGAACTTCACACACTCACAGTGTTTCTCTCGGGTTCTCTTGAAGAAGATGAAGCTAGAGAGATTTTTGTAGAGTTTTTGCTATGTGATCTGTTGACCCTCCCTCTTCTTGTAAAATGAAGGGGTCTTTATAGCTAGGGTTTTGGACTAGGGTTTTTCTCTACGTACATGAGTCTTAATTACACCAGCCATAAATAGGGGATACAATTACTGTAGTAGCAGGGCTACAAGACTCTATGTGGGTATATTTACGTGAAAGTATGGGGAACACACAAAGTCAGCCGTCTTTTCCAAGTTGTCAGCGGAACAGTAGGCGAAAAGGTACCCTTAGGCGTGCTGGGATGTGTGCGGCTTTGACCTGACGGGCGTGTCAGGCGGGATCCTGTGTCAGGTGGATATCATTCCAAATACGCCTCCTCCATGACTCGACCGCTTGGTTTTGTTCCGTGCGAGGCACGGAACTGTTTCCGCGGAGACCACTCGAAGAGCTTCTCCTGGAAGGGGCTTCCCCGAAGGATACCCCTTCGGGAGTCCGGGAGAGTTGACGAGTTTTCCGTGTCGTGTTTGCTTGGAAGAGTAATCCGGACACTAAACGGGAGAGGCGAAGCCTTTCTGTCCATCCGCGAGCTCTGGTCACCTACCGTGAAAGACATTGGTAATTCTGCTTCCCCGAGGATGTCGATCTAACTGCTATCCGGAAATCTGGATAACATTTACCCCCCAAGGTCACGGAGCTTTGAGAGATCCGGGAGCTTGTACAGTCCTCCGGGTATTTCGGTTTCTTAGATTAGGCGAGGGGCCACCTTCTGTGTTCCCGGAAGGGTTCCTTTTTCCCGCCTGAGTGTTAGTATGAAAAAGAAAGGGAATTTCTTATGTTTGAACTCGAGTGCTCAAGTGCGGCAAGGGCCACGCGTCATGCTGGGAATGGTTCTGCGACCAAGACGTGTGCGTGAGGCGACTGGTTGAGTATGCGTGCGTCAGTCATCTGAGTAATGATTTGACGGTTTTTAATGGTACTCCGGGCCCGAGGTGGTATAATGATGGGAAATAAATACTTTATTCCCATCCGAGGAGTCATAAATAGGATCGTCGATTCATCTCCAGCCGTTGGATCTGATGCACACGGAATGGGAAGATCGGGACCGTCCATTTGAGGAATTCGAAACGACTTCTTCCCTGCTATAAAAACGAGGGAACGGACCTTTCTTCTTCTTTACGCTTTCAAATTCTCTATCTTTCGGATTTTCAGATTTCCAAACCTTCGAACCCTCAGGCTTCCAAGCTTTCATTCCTTCGAACTTGCCACTTCTTTTGGCAAGGGATCTAGAAACTTTTCTTTTGGTTTGGTAGTGGGTTTATTCGCCGAAGTTCAGGGTTTGAATCGCCATTCGTCTTTTCAGCTTTTACTCCTCGCGATCGTGCTGTGCAGTGATCCGGTTACTCCTTCAACCTCCAACTACCCGAATATCAGTAAGTATTTCTACTTTGCTCTTTCCTCCCAAAACTTAGGTTGTTGGTAGTTGTTAGAGTTGGGGTTTCTGCCATTTTCGCAAATGTGCATGCGTGAATAGGGCTTTCGTAGGCATGTGATTGATGTGAGTCGATAAGTAGCCTTTTTTGCATGCTTTGACGATTTGCGTTTGGAAAGTCGTTCTTTGTTTTGCTGTTTTAGGGCATAAGCATGAACGCCTTTAGGGTGTCTTTCTCTGGAAAAACACTTCTTTTGGTGGGCTTAGGCTCGGAGTCTAAGTCTGGTTCCTTGCTGCCCTTCGGGTGGCATGGTGCCAATCCCTCGGTAAACTCGGTGGGAGCCTCTCCAAGCAGTTTTCGGGGAGGGTCTCCCCGACGCCTTTGATACCACTAGGGTATGACAAGGGTGCTGACTGCTTAGAGTGTTTTCTTCTTTCTTTCTTTTGTCCAGTGACGAACATCTCAAAGGAACAACTCCTTGCTGTGGGGGAGGCTGATTCTGCCCAGGAGAAGGGTTCCCCTGTCGCTGGTGCAAAGGGGAAAGGAAAGGCGAAAGTGGTCGCGGCTAGCCCACCGACTTCCAATAGTTCAATCTGGGAGATGGACCAAAAGCCGAACCTTTTCAGAAATTATGGCATGCTGGAACTGTATTCCTCCGAGGCAGGCCTGAAGAACATCCCAGGTCTGATGTGGCACCGTCTGTCGGTGCTGGGCGAGTCGGCTAGCCAGAGTCACGAGGGCTTTGGTGCCTGGAGCTGGGCACACATAGTGTGTGGGGCGCACTTGCCCCTAAGGAGTTACTTTGCCAATTTCTGTGTGAAGGCGGGGATTGCCCCCTTCCAGTTGATTCCTCCCAGCTACAAGCTCCTAGCGGGGTGGTTCATCTTTTGCAAGTCCCGGAAACTGGAAGCTCCTACCCCGGAGGAGGTGCTGTACTTCTACGGGTTGAAGTCTCAGCCTATGAGGGGTCATTCAGACAAGGTGGGGTTTTACAGGCTGGAAAGGCACCCGGACGTGATGTGCCCCACCTGTCATACCGCGAGGGTTCCAGACCTCCGGGAGTACTGGTTCCTGACGACTGGCTTCCCGCTGAAGAGGGTGCCAGCCCTATCTTTGGACTTCAAAATCCCTGGTAAGTGCTCCTTCCTCTCCTTTTCAACTTTGTTTCTTTGCGTTTGATTTGCCTTTTGGGAGGATCTTTAATGCTTGTATTTGAATTTTGCAGAAGTCGTTCCGCGGACACCTCGCTGTGCGGAGATGATAAGGAGGTCCAAGTTCTACGAAGGGCTTTCTGAGGAAGAGTTGAAAGTGGAGGGACTTGTGACCTCCGAATCGTTGAGGGAGTATGGGCTACTCGCCTCTTTCCAAAACATCGAGCCAGTGAGTGGCAGGGGGCAAAGTCAGGTGTCAGCTGACATCCGGGAGCAGATTGCCCTGGAGCTGTCCAAGGTGATCACCCAAGCAGCCCGGGACGAAAATACTTTATCTCCTAGTTGGGTGGAGAGGTTCCCCGACCCCCAGTCGGAGGAAGAGGAGATCGAGGCTCGCCACGCCGCGGCTTACCCTAACGAAGGGGCTCCGGGGGCTAGTACCTCCGGGAGAGGTAAGACTAGTTTTCGATTGATCCACACCCCCAGCCTGTCTGAGGTTTCCCGGACCTCTCAGATGGGGTTTGATCCCCGTTTCCTTAGGCTAGATCCGCGTAGGATACCCTTCGACAGATATTGCGATAGGGTAGATGAGCTCCTCGGGTGTCTGAGTGACGGTAGTCTGCCAGAAGGTGTCATCATGGTTGACCCTTCTTCCCTCAGCATGTCATTCCCGGACTTCAAGGAGTACGGGAGCTTCCTGGAGCAGGAAGCGGTGTTTTGTTTTGCTCGGGGAAGGCCATCCACGCTTCTCGTGCATGGTCGTCCCTTTCAAACTTTTCTTTTTCTTGTTTCTTGTTCCCTGCTGGTGGGCTTGCTTGTGCTTTTATGTTGTTGATTGTCTTGTCTTCCGCTTATCTTCTTTCTCATTGCTTGTTGGTTCGTTAACCTTGCTTTGTATGTTTCTTGCAGAGTATCCAGAAGCCAAGATGTTGGGGAGGGTTACTTTGCTCATTAAGAAGGCTGCCATCAGCCAAGACCCGTCCACGGGGAAAGGACGGAAGACCAAGGCTGGTAGGGGAGGTAAAGCTGCCACCCCCAAGGAGACAAGTGGCGAGGCGCAAGCGTCTCCGGGGGTAGAGAAGTCTCCTGCTGACGGGCCTTCCGAGACTATGATGGTCTCGAGTAGCAGCAGCGACGGGGAAGGGCTTGTGTTCCCCGTGAAGACAACTGGGGCGAGCAAGCGTCCCGGAGAAGATGCTGAGGGCGCTAACAAGAAACGCCTTAGACACTCTTCTCCTGGTCGAAGGCAACAACAACAGCAACGACAGCAACCACAACTACAACAACAGCAGCAACAAGAACAAGAACAACAGAGACAATCACCAACGCCACAGCTGCAACAACCACAACATCCAAACCAGCAGCAGCAACAAGGGCAATTACTTCCGCTGCAGCAGCAGCAAAAGCAACAGACCGGGGCCTTAATACCCCGTCTGCCTCCTCCTCCAGCCCAAAAGGGGTCTACCCTTTCGGGGTCTCCTTCTTCTCAGCCAACAAACCTTCCTCTGCCTGGCCTGAAGTTCCACTTCCCGCAGAAACCAACCCGTTTCCCCGCTGCCCTCCTGGAGGGTGTAAGACGGGCCGATAATTTTTTGAAGAGACGGTTGGAGGCTGAGAAGGCCATTACCCAGGGAAGGGCAGACAACTTGTTTGCCGTGAAGAGAGTTGAGTTGGCCGAGGGGGTGCGGTCTCTTCACCCAGCTGGAGCGGTTTTGGATGGCCCAGCCTTGGAGAAGAGGCTGGTGCCTAGGCTTGGACGTGCATTGGCGCCGTTTGGAGCGGAGATGATGGAGGACATGGCCCTGAGCTTGTGCGAGCTCAATTCTGAGAAATGGGCCATCAGTAGCAGTAAGGATCCGCTGTTGCTGACACATGCCGTGAAGCAGCAATTGTCCGGGGTAAGCCGTCAGTTGTTGTGTTTTGGGATCATCTGTCTTTTGGTCCGGCATAACTCATTCTGTTTTCTTTCCTTGCAGGCCTCTATGATCGCGGAACGTTCGTTCCGGGAGGTTTGTGCAGTTCTGGTTCAGCTGGAGGAGAGCCAGCTGGCTCGCCAGGCCTTGGAGGCGGAGAAGCAGAAACTGACCCAACAGGCCTTGGAGGCTTCGGAGAAGATTGATCAGGCCCGGCGCACAGCTGAGGAAGAGGCGGACAAGAAATATCTTGCCAAATATCAAGAGTACCGGGCCAAGGCAGAGAATGAGTTTAGACAGCGGCCGGATGGGATGAAGGCCGAAAACTCCAAGCTCCGGGAAGAGCTGTCCCAAGCCAAGGTGGAGAAGGATACCTTGGAAGCCCGCTTGCAATAAAAAAATGATCTCCTCCTTAAGCAGCAAGAGGAATATTCCACTCTTCAGAGTAAGCTGCACGAGGAGAAGCAACTCCATAAGAGGAGCAGGGATCTCGTGTCTATGCTGCAGTTGGGGCTCGCCGAGAAGGATAAAGAGATCGGGGCCTTGCAATTCACTGCCAGGGGGCATGTGACAGAGAAGCAATCCGTGCTAAACCAAAATAGGGAGCAGCGCAAGGAGATTGATTCTCTTAAGGGGGAGCGGGATGCCTCCAAGGCCGAGATGGACAAAGTAAGGGCTCAATTAGCTGTCGCGGAGGCACAGCTGGCAACCTCCGAGGCGGAGCGCTTGAAGGAGAAGGAGGATGCTGAGGTGATACTGAACAGGACGATTAATATATCGCATGTGGTCCTCATGCATCAACTCTGGAAAGTGAACCCGGAGGTACTAGGCTATCTGGGAGAGGATGCCGAAGCCATGAGGGAGAAGCTACTCGTATGGGATCAAGGCCCAGAGAAGTACGTCCAAACTTACAATATTGACGAACGTGCTGGAGCCCCTGAGGCGGGAGATCCCGGAGTGGCGGGGACCTCTGAACCTTCCCGTGACAAAGTTCCGCTTTCCAATGAGCCGACTCCGCCAGCCTCAGTTGAAGCTGATGCCCCCGAGGCCGTGGTCGTGGAAGCTGCAGCTACCCCCAATGTTTGAAGGGGTTTTATCTTTAATTATTTTTCATTTGAGTTTTTCATTGCGGACATATTTTCCATAATTATAGCATTCTCCTTTCTTTTCTGCCGAGTTCTTTATTTATCTTTGCGCTTAGGGTATATTTTTATACGGTAGAAACTGTTGTAGGGGCGCATGAGGTTTTGGTTCCAACGGCCAAGACCTATGCACTTCCCACTTGAAGCTCTAACGGCTGATGTCTTTTCCCACGTAGTTTCTAGGTTACGAAGGTTTCCTGGTTCCAACGGCCAGGCTCCTTTCACCGTATTTTAGCTTTCCTAAGGCAGATAGCCAATCCCGGGACTTGTAGTTATACTGTTCGCTGGGATTGCTAAGGTGAGCCGTTCCATGGTTTGGAACGGGAGTTCTTTTGGTGAGCGTCGCTAGACTTAAGGTTAGATCTTTGCGAAGCAAAACTAACCGTTGTTGCGAACCTCATGGTGGTTGACTTCAGGGACCTGGCATGGAGCCCGGCGAGGCAAGGCTCGTTGCTGTCGGGGAAATCTCCACGCCCACCAGGTGTGATCCCGGAGCAGGGGCTTTGCGAAGCAAGGCCTGCTGTGAGTGGTGGATCGACCATGTCTGCTCCTGGAGCTGAAACTTGCAATGGTCGAGGAGCTCGCCATGCATTATTTTGTGAGATCCGGAGCTGGAGCCTACGAAGCAAGGCTTACAACGGTCGCGGATCTTGCCATATTTCGCCTTGCGGGACCCAGAGCTGGAGCTTGCGAAGCAGAGCTCTACAGCGATCACGGATCTTTCCATCTTTCGCCTTGCGGGGCCCGGAGCTGGAGCTTGCGAAGCAAAGCTCTACAGCGATCGCGGATCTTGCCATCTTTCTCTTTGCGGGACCCGGAGCTGGAGCCTGCGAAGCAAAGCTCTACAGCGATCGCGGAGTATTCTGCAAAGGACTTGTCAGGGAGTTGGGGGTGTTTCGGCGTAGCTCTATGAACGTGCCTCAACCCCCAGTCCTGTCCATCGCTGGGCTACACAGGAGATAATTTTCATGATACATAATGGCAGGCATTTCCATGGCAATTTTCACATAAGCACATAATGCACATATGACACGTAATGCAAGCATGTTCATGGCAACAAATAAACATAAGCTTAACAATTTAAACATTTCAAACAATTTAAAATTTTCAAACACAATGCTAGCACAATAGTGGTGTTCTGTGTACGTTTTGTTCAAGGGGTGTATGGCTATGCCTTAGCCATGTATACCCCCCCAAGTGAGCGTGGGGTCCGGACGTCTCCGGACCGCGTGGTCACTTGTTAAAACGCAGCTTTGAACATAGGGATGAAAAGTGCAGTAAAAGCGGAGTGAATCTCTCCGTGTTTCATTAAATTAGCCTGCTAGGCGTGAGTTTTACAACAGGGAGGATTATTTCCATATTTTTCACTTTTGCTAATTTCACCAAGGACTTCCGACTAGATGGTCCGGGGCCTACTGGTAGTAACGGGGGAGGTGCTCCGCGTTCCAGGCGCGCGGGACTTTAGATCCGTCGAGTCTCTTTAAGTGATACGTCCCGTGGCCCACTTTTTCTTGGACTTCGTAGGGGCCTTCCCAGTTGGGTCCGAGGACTCCCACTCCCGGATCCTGCGTAGCAGGAAATACTCTCCGTAGGACAAGATCCCCAACTTCGAATGTACGGCTCTTGACTCTTGTGTTAAAGTGTCGGGCTACCTTGCCTTGGTACATTTTTAGTTGGACCTGCGACTGCTCCCGGAGCTCTTCGATCATGTCCAAGGACTCCTGGAGAAGGGCATGGTTCCGGGTAGGGTCGTAGGTATCTTGCCTGTGAGAGGGGATCATAGTTTCTACTGGGATGACGGCCTCGTAACCGAAGGTCATGGAATAAGGCGTGTGCCCCGTCGAAGTTCTCTCTGTTGTGCGATAGGCCCAAAGTACTCGCGGAAGTTCTTCCGGCCAGTGAGCCTTGCAGGCTTGGAGTTTTTTCTTCAACGTGGTCTTTAATATTTTGTTTACAGCCTCCACTTGCCCATTAGCCTGGGGTCTGGCGACTGCGGAAAAGCTTTTGATAATTCCATGCGAAGCATAGAAGTTCGTGAAGTGTTCACTGTCAAATTGCTTTCCGTTGTCGGACACAATTTTTCGTGGAAGCCCAAAACGACACACTATATTCCTGATGACAAAGTCCAGTTCTTTTTTAGATGTGACCGTGTTCATAGGTTCAGCTTCAGCCCATTTGGTGAAGTAGTCTACCGCGACTATGTCATACTTCACTCCACCCTTTCCCGTTGGGAGGGAACCTACTAGGTCAATGCCCCAAACGGCGAACGGCCAGGGGCTGGTCATTAAGGTAATTTCCGTAGGCGGCGCTGGCGGAATCTTGGCGTACCTCTGGCACTGCTCACATTTCCTGACATAATCCACACAATCCTTCTTCATGGTGGGCCAGAAGTATCCTTGTCGAAGGATCTTTTTGGAGAGGCTCAGCCCGGAGGTATGATCGCCACAGAAGCCTCCGTGAACCTCATGGATGATGGTGCTGACTTCGGTTCTGGCAACACACCTAAGGAAGGGTATGGACAACCCCCTGCGGTAAAGCTTTCCATCCATAACCACGTATCGGGGAGCTTGATATTGGAGCTTCCTTGCGTCAGCTTTATCAGTGGGGAGCTCTCCGGTGGGGAGAAATCTGAGGATGGGTCCTATCCAGGAGTGGGAATGGTCGATGATGGCGTTTATCCTTCGTGTCTCAGTACTGGGGGCTTCTAAGTGCCCGATGGGGACTAGGCCATACTGTTCAATCTCCGGGTCCGTTGCAAGCTTAGCCAGCGTGTCCGCGAGTGAGTTCTGGTCCCGGGGGACCTGGCGGATTTGGTAGCCTTTGAAATGTTGCAGTAGGTCGTGGAAGAGAGACACGTAGGCAGCCATTCTTTCGCCTTTCGTCTGGTATTCCCCGGATATTTGGTTTACCACAAGTAGGGAGTCGCTGTATACTTCGATTTTTTGGGCTCCGACTTCTCTGGCCAGTCGTAATCCAGCTAACATGGCTTCGTGTTCTGCCTCGTTGTTGGATGCTGGGAACGCGAAACGGATGGCGCTCTGGAGCTGATGCCCTTGGGGAGATATTAGGATGACCCCTGCTCCAACTCCTTTTTCATTTGAGGCTCCGTCTACATAGACCTTCCATGTGGGAAGTTCCGGGACAGGATCTTCCGGGAGGTCATTCATTCCCGAGCATTCCACAATAAAGTCCGCGAGAGCTTGACCTTTTATGGAAACACGTGGTTGGTAGTGGACGTCGAACTGGCTCAGTTCCATGGCCCACTTAAGCAATCTGCCAGAAGACTCGGGCTTCTGCAAGACTTGTCGGAGAGGGTGGTTGGTGAGTACTTTGATGGTGTGCGCCTGGAAATATGGCCTCAGCTTCCGTGAAGCAATTAGCAAGCAGAGGGAGAGTTTTTCGATCATTGAATATCTGGACTCGGCGTCCAATAACCTCTTGCTTACGTAATACACAGGGAGCTGGATACGGCCATCTTCCCGGACGAGAGCGGCACTCACTGCGTGCTCAGTCACGGCTAAGTATAAGAACAACGCCTCTCCTTCGACAGGTTTGGACAGAATGGGAGCTCGGGTTAAATGTTCCTTGAGGTGTTGGAAGGCTGCTTCGCATTTGGGGGTCCACTCGAACTTCTTGTTTCCTCGCAACACGTTGAAGAAGGGGATACACTTGTCAGTGGCCTTGGATACGAAGCGGCTGAGAGCAGCTATCCTTCCGGTAACACTCTGGACATCCTTATGCTTCCGGGGGGAAGGCATATCTATGAACGCCTTAATTTTCTCAGGGTTGGCTTCCACTCCGCGGGAGCTGACAATGAAACCGAGGAACTTCCCAGACGAGACCCCGAAAGTACATTTCTTTGGATTCAGTTTCATTCCGTACTTTCGGATCACGGCGAAAGCTTCCTCAAGGTCGTCACTGTGGTCCCCGGAGGTCTTGGACTTTACCAACATGTCGTCCACGTACACCTCCATGTTCCTCCCCAGTTGGTCCTTGAACATGCTGTTTACTAGACGCTGGTACGTCGCCCCAGCATTCTTCAAACCGAAAGGCATGACCACGTAACAGTAGACACCTTTGTCTGTGAGGAAGCTGGTGTGTTCCTGGTCCGCGACATGCATCTTGATCTGGTTGTATCCGGAGTACGCATCCATGAAGGATAAGAGTTCGTACCCGGAAGTAGCGTCTACCATCTGATTGATTCGCGGAAGAGGGAAACAATCTTTCGGGCAGGCTTTGTTTAGGTCCGTGAAGTCAATGCACATTCTCCAGGACCCATCGGGTTTCGGGACCAGAACTGGGTTGGCCAACCACACGGGATAGTGTGACTCCTGGAGAAAGCCTATGGACATCAACTTGTCCACTTCAGCTTTGACGGCTTCGGCCCTCACTGGGTCTAACGGCCTCCTCTTTTGGCGAATTGGAGTTGCAGATGGGTCTATGTTGAGTGCGTGGCACGCAACATTAGGATTAATCCCCGTCATATCAGCGTGGCACCATGCCAGGATATCCTGATTATTCTTCACAGTGGCCACGATCTTATCTCGAATGGCCGACGGCAGGTTTTTCCCCACCTGAATGACTTTGGTGGGATCTCCCGGGTTGAGGATCACCTCTTCGACTTCCTCCATCGGCTCTATTGCTTTCTCGATTCCCACTCTTGGGTCGAGTTCGTCAAAGTATGCCTCTTGAGCACCCCCAGTTTCTGGTAATTCTTCCGCCAAAGGAATGGCAGCAACCGTCCCCTGGACCGTGTAGACGGATCGGACGGAGACGTTATAACAGCTTCGTGCACTTCGCTGGTCTCCTCGGAGAGTGTCGATACGCCCATCGTCGCATGGAAACTTCAAGCATAAGTGGCGTATCGAGGTTATGGCCCCACAATCTATTAGGACCGGTCGGCCTAGGATGGCATTATACGCCGTGGGGCAGTCGACCACCACGAATGTGCTGTGCTTGAAGGCACAAGCGTCGCTTTCTCCCCTGAGGGTGACTGGAAGTTGAATTTTGCCTAATGGCATGAGTGCATCCCCATTGAACCCTTGAAGCTGGATGGGGCATGGGGTCAGGTCTGTCTCGGTTAATCCAATCGCATGGAAGGCCGCTTTGAAGAGGATGTTTACGGAGCTTCCGTTGTCGACCAAGATCCGTGAGACCTTCTTATTGGCAATTTGGGTTTCCACCACGAGGGGATCGTTGTGGGGGAAGTGCACATGTCGAGCATCGTCCTCCGTGAAGGTGATGGGAAGGTCCATCATTCGGGGACGTCGAGCGGGTGATTGAACCAAGGCGCACATCTCCCCGGTGTGTTCTAACTCCCTCAAGTACCTCTTCTGGGAGTTGCTGGTGCTTCCGGCAAGGTGCGGTCCTCCGGAAATGGTGGCTACGTGTCCGTCAATGGGTGGCGGAGCAAGGCCGGGCGGATATGGGTTGCCCGGTCCTGGAGCCAACAATGCAATGGGTGCCGGAGCGGTTGGAGCAGGAAGCGCTGGGAACTGAGACCCGGGAGCCTGGGGGTGACCGGCTCCAGGAGCGCTAGCGGTCCCCCTCTGTCCCGGGGAATATGCAGCTCCGTGAACTACCCCCTGTCCGGGATAGATAATGGGTATCCTCACCCACTGACCGAGGTGTCCCGCTCTTGCCAGGGACTCGATCTCATCCTTCAGCTGAAGGCACTCGTTCGTGGTGTGCCCCACGTCTCCGTGGAACTCACACCTCTTATTGGAGTCTCGCGGACGCCTTCCTCCGTGAGACACTTTCGGGGGCTTCCTGTAGTTGACCATATTACAGGTCGCCCGATAGACATTCTCTCGCGAGTCTATCAAACTGGTATATTCCGTGAACTTGGGCTCATAGTCCTTCCGGGGTTTCTTTGAATGGTCTCCCCGGTTGGAGTTTCTTCCGCTTCGTTTGCTCCGCGATTGGCTCAAATTTCATTATGGGCCTTCCGCTTGCGGCTGCGGCATGCCAGGAGCGATACTACATCCGGTTTGTACAGCTCCGTACCCAGAGAAATGGGTTTGACTCGGCGTCCGAGCAGACGCGGAAGGCCCATACACACTTGGAGTGAATTGGGCTCCTGGAAGCGTGAGGGCTGGTGCGGGAGCTTGCGAAGCAAAGCTCGGCGCAGTCACGGAAGGCGTTGGAGCCGGGGGAACTCCAAAGGCCTGTTGGTAGGCATCCTCAAGGTTGATGATTCCCTGAGCTTTTGACATGAATTCGGACAGCGTTTCTGCCCGTCTCCTTTGCATTTCCCCCCATAGCAGGGAGCCGACAGTAAGGCCCGATTGAAGGGCGATCAGCTTCATGTCATCGCTGACCTTGGTCTTTGCAGCAGCTTCCATCATTCTTTGAATGAAAGCTTTGAGGTTCTCATTGGGCTGCTGCTTGATGTTGGTTAAGGAACCAACCTCCATGTCGTGGTCGCGGGCAGCAATGAACTGCCTCCTAAACGCGGACTGTAGCTCCTTCCAACTGTGGATTGATCCGGGAGCTAATCTTTTCCACCAGTCCTCCGCGGACTTGGTAAGGGTGAGTGAGAAGCACATGCATTTGGCGTCCTCACTGACACGCGCCACTTGCATCATTTTGTTGTATTTAGCTAGGTGGGTACGCGGGTCTGTCCTCCCATCATATAATTCTATGTGAGGCATTTTGAAGTTATCCGGGAGGGACGTTTCCGCGATCCTCCGAATACATGGTTCCGGGTCTTCCTCCTCAGAGTCTGACAGGGCCCCACTTTGCTTCCGGACCAGCTTGGTCAAGGCAGCAATCTGTTCCTCGAGCCTCTTCGTATCACTCTCCGGGAGGTCACGTCCCCGGAGCTTGTCATTAATATGATTTCGGAGGTCATCTCCGCGAGGCCGGGCCTTTTCTCCTTTGGCCTTTTCATACTTGGCCTCCAACCTTCTTCTTAGGTCCACCGTGGACCAGCTATCTTCGGAGTGCTAGTTCGCAGCCCGACCGTCCTGGTTGATGGAATCACTGGGGCGGTTGTTCCTTCCCCTAGGCCTGGGTGCCTTAGCACTGGGCCCTTTAGGCACGGAGTGCCCCCTTGGGGCTAAAGGACGTCTGGGCTTAGGAGCGCCAGAGACCTTCTGCGCGCGGGGGGGGGGGGGGGGGGGGGGCAGTCGGCCTGGTGATTCATGCCTTTAGGAGGTGCAGGGGCGTCAGCGCGTACAGGCTCTCCAACTTTTTCTTTGCCCTTGTTAGGGGCGGCTTTGGATGGTCCAGCAGCGGCTGGATCCGGCATAGCGGCATCAGCACCACCTAAAACAGAGGCATCCTCGTCCGAGTCGCCTAGGTCTCCGAACTTGCTTTGGAGGCGCTCCATCATGCGCTGCATTTTTTCGGAGAGGCGCTCCTGCTCAGCAAGCTTGGCTTTGGTGACCTCCAGTTCTTCGGCTACTTGGACCAGTTCTAGGTCCTTCTCATAGTAGCAGCCGTCCTTGTAATAACCGTCTTGGACATACTCTTCTTCGTCTTCTAAGTATGTCGTATCTTCAGTACTGACCCGATCCTGGCGGGATGTCGGGTCTTCACCTTGGTAGTCCAAGGGTTCGTTTTGCACCGCATCTTCCATCACAGTATCGGGGTTGACCCTAGAATTTTTGTCAACCGTGGATTTTCTCGTAGTCACCATCTCTTTAGCACGAAGTGAATACAAAAAACGTACACAGAAAAAGAGCTGACTAACAACTTCCTACAACTCTCAATGAAAGCACCAAAATGTTTACCGAGTTTTTCGGAAACGAATACAAACAGAATAATAAAAAGATAAGAACTGTAGAAGTGCTGAAATGTAACTAAACAAACAGTGTTTTTACGTGGTTCAGGCATTAACAAGCCCTAGTCCACGAGTCGATGTTATTATACTTGGAAAGGACTACAGTAAGATGGCTGGTGTACAAGAACTTCACACACTCACAGTGTTTCTCTCGGGTTCTCTTGAAGAAAATGAAGCTAGAGAGATTTTTGTAGAGTTTTTGCTATGTGATCTGTTGACCCTCCCTCTTCTTGTAAAATGAAGGGGTCTTTATAGCTAGGGTTTTGGACTAGGGTTTTTCTCTACGTACATGATTCTTAATTACACCAGCCATAAATAGGGGATACAATTACTGTAGTAGCAGGGCTACAAGACTCTATGTGGGTATATTTACGTGAAAGTATGGGGAACACACAAAGTCAGCCGTCTTTTCCAAGTTGTCAGCGGAACAGTAGGCGAAAAGGTACCCTTAGGCGTGCTGGGATGTGTGCGGCTTTGACCTGACGGGCGTGTCAGGCGGGATCCTGTGTCAGGTGGATATCATTCCAAATACACCTCCTCCATGACTCGACCGCTTGGTTTTGTTCCGTGCGAGGCACGGAACTGTTTCCGCGGAGACCACTCGAAGAGCTTCTCCTGGAAGGGGCTTCCCCGAAGGATACCCCTTCGGGAGTCCGGGAGAGTTGACGAGTTTTCCGTGTCGTGTTTGCTTGGAAGAGTAATCCGGACACTAAACGGGAGAGGCGAAGCCTTTCTGTCCATCCGCGAGCTCTGGTCACCTACCGTGAAAGACATTGGTAATTCTGCTTCCCCGAGGATGTCGATCTAACTGCTATCCGGAAATCTGGATAACACCTAGCCATCATCCATTCATATCATCAAATTGCCAAATAAAAAAGGAAAACATATACTTCCCTTTCCCGGTATGCCACACGCCTATATCGCCTTTCCCTTTCTTTATTTTACTTTTTTCCCTAATTAAATAAAATAATTCAAATAAATAGAAATAATGTGTAGGAAAATTCTACTGCATGTACACCATGCACATGCACACACTTAATTACTAAGGTGCATCTCTACTTACCATGCACATTGATACATTCAATCAAAGCTCATTTCATTCACAAATTAAATTAATAAAATAAATCAAACAATTAACAATTAAATTAACACAATTTTTACCAAACAATTAACAATTAAATTCACACAATTTTTACCAAACAATTCTAACAATTAAAAAAATCATTACACTTAATAATTAAATAAAACACAGCACAAAATTATTTAAAAAAATTAGTGCGCTACTAAAAATCCTTTGGAGCATGTTTTTTTTCCTTTATTTGTTCTACTTCTATAGGTCTTGTATTTCTCTTATTTATTATTATTTCTTTTTAATTTGATTTTCTTATTGATTTTTTAAAGGGAATTTTTAAAAAAAATATGGCTTTTATGCTATCAATATACAAAAATATGAGAATTATACTTTTTTTAAATTTGTAAGGAAAAATTTATTAATGAAAAATACAATTACTCGCTAACTAAATATGAAATAAGATAAAGAAAAACACTAAATTTATGAGCAGTTCTACATTTTTTTTATTCTAAAGGAACAAATTTTATTTGATTCACTATATATAATATATATATATAAATTTATATATATATATATATTTTTGTTAGATACTTGGATGTAGAAAAAAATACAGTATCCAATATATTTTGGATGTATTTATCATCTGAATATAAGGATTGCATATACTATACATATTTAGATTATATATTTATATTAATTGTAAAACATTGAAGATTATTTATTTTTATTTTGGGAAAGATTATAATTATTTATATATTTTATCTATTATATATATGATGTATATATCTATATATCATTATACACACAACATTCAAATATTTAATTATATATATGTACAATTAGTATCATATTCTTCCAAAGATATATGTAATTTTTATAAATATTTCTAAAAAAAATACAATTTATTAAATATTATCATATGCTTTACATTGTATATTATTAGCTACCAACAATTTATCATAATAATAATATTAGTGATCAAAATACTTTTTGCTAACGAAATAGATAATAGAAAAAGCTTTTAATATCAAGTAAAATAAGTTATATTTTTGCTACCAACTACTAATTTTTTTTATTTTGCGACCAAAATAAAATGGTAGCCAATAATATATATGAAAAATCTATTTTATATTTTGGTTCGAATAGAATTAACTACCAAAAGAAAATTAGAAACTAAAATTAATAATTTGTTAAAAAAAAATTTAGTAAGAATATTTGGTGTTATATTTTTAGATTTTGCAACTAAATGATTTTGCTACCACAATTTGGTAGTAATGTATAATTTCTACCAATAATATTTGGTAGCTAAAAATTTATTTTCTTGTAGTGGGTCTATTTATTTATATATATATATATTTAAATTTGACTCCCCAATTTTACGATTTTCTAACACTTCAATAGATAGATAAATTAAATTTCACTCTCCAAAAAAGAAAAAAAGAAGAAGATAGATATAGATAAACCTTTAAACGATAAACAACTTGTTATGAGCTAATATGCAATCCGATACTGTTGTACCCAGTTTTCGAGCCATGTTAAATGTAACCTCGAAAGCTGAATTCGCAGCGAGTGAACCCGTACAGTTTGAAGCATGCTCCAGGATTAAATATCGAGCCTGCAAAATTGAGACGACCTCGATTATGGTGACCTCGAAATATTTACAATCTCGAAAGGTAGTTTCCGAGACGCATCTATCTTCAGGAATGACCTCGGACGGGGGTTCCGAGCCCTGACGCGCATACGATCTCGAAAGACATGTGACCTCGGGAGATGTCATTAGCTCGAAAGCTGATGAGAAATCTGAGGGACTAAGGTCTTAGAGAGACATGATTATGACTTTGAATATCCACAAGTATTATCCACAAGAGACGCAGTCTGCATTTATTGTTGTAAATCCCATAATATCATGGGATATTATTTGGTTAGTTATACGCCCCCTGGTCTTCAGGGGACGTTTCCTTTTATATCTGATTATAGGCATTTAAAGCCATTTATTTTATTTACACAAAAAGAGTAACTACCCAAAATATGTGGGATAGTATTCTGCAGCCTTCTCTATAAATAGAACGGTCATGCACCATTGTAATGGACCGAAATTCTGAACCTGGAGAGAAAACTCTGAAGAATTCATGCTAAAGAATTTTCAGAGATAATCTTGAGTTTAATAACAGAGACTCGTGGACTAGGCAGATTTAACTGCTGAACCACGTAAAAATCGTGTGTTTGTATTGTCATATTTTAATTGGCCATTATCAGTTATTGTTTACGTGCTCTCCTTTCACTGTTGACGAAAAACGGCGTCAACAGATTCTTATTAGTATCATATGTAATTTGGTACTAATGTTATAGCTAATATACAATTAAATACTTATTGGTATCATATGCAGAACCCCGAACTCAACACTCCAAGTCGAGAACCAAGAACCCGAAAGCTCCACCCTAACCCCATCGTACCTAAGCGAGTCCCAGCCTCGACTATTGGGCATTCTTAGATCTGATTTTTCTTTTCTATTTTCGAGGTGATGCAGGGAGGTGGTCAAAATGAAGGGTCGGTAATGATGAGAGGCAAGCGACGACTATGGTTCTTAGTGAGGTAAGAAAAGAAGATGGGAGAGAGAGAAAGGGGTGGATCTGTTTTTTTTTTTCTATCTTCAAGTCAGTGGTAATTGGTTACCTTCCTGTTTTTGTGTGTATATTTCTGGGGGTATCTGGTTACTTTCACGTTCTCATATGTGTGTATATTTCTAGGTTCTTTAAGATAACTGGTTACCTATGTTACTAAAATCAAACTTACTTCTTCTTCCTTTTTTCCCTTCAAATTTGATGTTTCTTTTCATATTTAATATGAGTAACCCATCACCCCTCTTATGGTAACTGGTTATCACTCTTATGGCAGAAGGTTCCTCCTCTCAGGGTAACTGGTTACCCCTCGTGATACATGTTATTTAACTTAGCTCTAGGATTTTTTTTTACATAATTGTGAAAAATCAATCAAGTAACTGGTTACCTTACTCAGACTTTGAAAAAAAGCGTACAATCTAAAAAAAAAAGAGGAAAAAATGTTTATAATAAAAAAATAATAAACAAAATTCACATATAAAAAAAACATTGCAAAACAACCAAAGAAAAATTTAATATAAAAATAGTTATATAAAATTAATATATAAAAACCAAATAAGCTAAAAAAATAATCAAATTACAAAAATACTATTCCAAATTAATAAAACTTGATTTAGAGTAAAACTATCGCATAAGCCAATTTTTATACAAAATTATGGGAACTAAACCCATAAAAGTGAAAATTCTTAAAATGAAATACATAGAATAACTTTTTTTGAAAATAAAAACCATATTTTTACCAACTTTATTAAAATACTCATATAACATGTAATTTCATCTTTTTTTTTTAAGTGTGAAAAGTATGACACATTTGGGTTGGGCTCTTTTGAGTTGGAGGCCCATTTTTAATAATGTACAAAAAGAGGAGGAGGAGGTTTTGTATGCATAATTTCTTGGGAAAATTACACCACAACACACTTTTAGCAAAGTTATTACAGATTTCACATCGATATATTATTTTATATATATAACAACTTATATAATTCATTATGCCAATTTTTCTTAACACTAAATACATTTTATTTCATTATTATATTAGTAACTTCCATTTTAATAAAATACACCTTCCATATACATAGTCTAATATTAAAACTAATTAAAAGAAAACGATAACACACTTTCCTATTATACATATTTAATAATAAAACTAGTTAAATGAAAAAGATAATACACTTTCCCCTTATACATATTCTACATATTATAATATTAAAACTAATTAATGAAAAAGATACACACTCTGTATCTTTTGATAAATGCAATTTCCTTTTTTTTTTTTTTTCCTCTCCATTTTGCACTTTCCTTTCCTTTTCATTTTTCCTTATATCAAAGAAAATGGTGAGGACTAGAGGAGTTTTGATTACAGGTTCCAGAGACTATTTGAAATCTCACCCATCTGAGATGAAGACAGGGAAGAGCATGGCATCTCCATCTCTGTCCCAAGACAACAAGAGTGTTAAGAGGAGGAAGTTGAGCATCGAAGAATCTGCCTATGTGTAGGAATCCATTGTTGCCGACGAGGAACATTGTGCTCCAATGACTGTTGCAGGTGATTGGGCTACCAACTACAAGGTTATTTTCATGTATGCTCTTAAGTTCCGGGAAAACTTGGAGTTGATTTAGGTCATTTTTGGAGAAGTTGACTAGGCTTGGAGGGGAAGCGTCACCACCTAAGAGGCGACACATCGCCATAGCCATAATAGCTACAACAGGCGATGTGTCACCTGTTATTGGGCGAATAATGTGTATTTTGGCTCCAAAAATGTATGTTTAGAATGAATAATCTTATTGGTTAATCCTAATGATGATGTCTAGACTATAAAATGAGTCATTTAGAGTTGAAAAGCTAAGAACACACTTTCAGACTCTCTCTAACCTCAGTCTCTCTCAAGTTTTCTATGAACATTCATTTTCTCCAAGAAACTCATCAAGCATTGCTTAACTTTCATAAGTTTCAAGGCTTGTTAAATCTCACTTCTCATTCCATCATTGTATAAACTTCAAGAAACTTTAGGAAGACTTGAAATAGAAATTTTGGACAATGAAGATCCTTCATGTGAGAGCTTTAGGGTTCCACTTATAAGAGTTTTATCTTTCTAACCTTAACTTTGTGTTTCGATCAATTAATTGTGATTTCATTTCTCATTTTGTGTTTATTCATTATAATATTGATGATTTCATATGATAAAATTATGCTATGATCATTCTTATCATTCTTTCTTTTTATCTTTAATTTTTTTCAATTAACCTTTCAATATCAAGATTTACATTCATACTTTGAATATAATTATTTAATTATCAAGATTTTCCTTTATCATATGAATATGGTTCTTAGACTCTAGCTGTTTGTATTATTAAATTAATTTATTTAATCATTGTTGATTTAATGTTATGTGAGCAATAATTTCCCAACAAATTCTATTTTAATGTGATTTCTTCTTATAAAGCATTTAATGCTCTAATTTCTTCTTCAATTAGGAGAGTGCATGGGAATTGATCTCCTCAATAAAGAGATCGTATAAGTGAACTTGGCCACATATAAGGCTAGTTTCGTAATGGTAGAATCATAATTATATCTCAAAGAATCACCATTTAATAAGGTGTATTAATTTGGTGATTAAAAGGTTGATATTAACAGAGGACTTTGTGAAGCCTATAAATAGATGTTTCTCTTATTCATTCTCTTTATCCTAGAATTAAAAGATCAAGAGAGGTATAGCTCTTTGAGTGCTTAGAGAAATAATGAGGCTCTCTTGATAGTGTGAGTGAAGAAGGATATGATTCTCTTGTTGAGTTTTATGCCTTTATAAAACCATGCTGGACATGAAATGCGATTTTATATTGTCAATAAAAGTAATAGAAATTATTTAGTTTGATAACCGTGTTGCTTGCTTGTTTTATTACATGATTATTGAAATAATACAAACATTTATAAAATCCCGAACATATGGATAATTACAATTATAGTGACTAGGACACAGTGGATTATAATTGTAATTATATGTTCAAAATAACAAGTCCTAAGATTAGACCAGTGCATTGAAATTTCACTGATTAGGAAATCTACGATTTGATCTACTTACACATTCAAGGTGTGATGTCTTGTCCAAGGCATTGACCAAATATATAAGATCAGATGTATTTGGTTACATCGAACTAGGATTGATATTGATTATTGATTAATAAATAAGTATCGTCGTTATCGAATCTAATCCATGCCACAACGTTGACTATAGGTTAAGTCGATCTTAATTCTGAGTGATAATATTCTACTAATTATAATATTTAAATCTTTTGACTTGTTCGTTACCAGTTTACCCTACGGTCTAGCCCATACTTACATATTTGAGATTTAATAGTGTAATTGAGAGGAAGTATTATTCATAGATATGAAATCTATAACTTTTGTATGAGCAGTGAAAATATGATTTTTCTTAATTGCTTTGTTCAAAAGGTTAAATAATTGAAATCTTCTTTATGTGATTAAGTTCATGGAAATATCATTTATAAGGAACTTAGTGGGAGTTAAGGATAAAATACTGATGAGGGGTAAAATAGTAATTTTCACCCAGCTCGTTAGTAAATCATCGATAGATGGTTATAACAATGGATAACAAATTTATGGTTTGGAAAATACGTTCTATGAATTCAAGAGTTCAATTCTATGTCTATAGTGGAGTCAAGATGAATCAATAAGGTAGTGAAATTATTCGTAAATAAATTCACAGCAACTTATTGGAGCTTGATTTCATGGATCCATGGTCCCCGCATCACCTTTGAATAAATCATCTAGAATTTCTCAATTAACTGATTTAATTATCAATTAAGATTTTTAAAGTTGATTAGGTCAATTTTGAAAATTTTGCAGATATATGAGATTTAGAGAATAAAAGAGAATCATTGGGTAAATTTATTAATATTGATAAATTGGTGTCAATATAAATAAATAATATCAAATTAAGTTTTAGTTAACTTGAATAAGGATTTAATTAATTAAAAATAATAAACGAAAAATAAAAGCATTGGGCTCCCACAAATGGACTTGGGCCATTCTCTTTATTTTGAATTTAAATCTCATTTGGCCCCATTAATTCTAAAATTACCATTGAAAATTAGTTCAAAAAATAGAATTAATTTTTTTCTAATCAATTATTAGGTCCAATTAAAAAAAATAACCTAATACAATTAAGTCCAACTTAGGTAAATTTGCCTTAACAATTTAAGCTTGCATGGAGGAGAGCTGGGTTCAGTATGTCAGGATTCCATACAAAGCCTCAAAAGACAGGAATTTGAACATTTGTTTTATTAATTGCTATTGAATTGATTAGGCTCAATCTAGTAATGCAAAGTAAATGAGCCTTCACAAGTGGAACCACCCATAAGAGAGGAATTTCAACTTTAAATGTTCAATTAGACCCAAATAAAACCTAACATTTTATTAAAGTTTTATTTGAGTTTTCCCACATTTTTCAAACACAAAAAAATGGGTCATTATTATACTTATATTTAAAGCCTAAATGCAAAAAATAACTTAATAATGATGCTTGATATGTTAATAATTGGATGTGCCTAACATGTTATTATGTAAGCATGTATTATTAAATTATGAAAATATACCACAACAATATACTATTTTACAATATATCATAATTAATTAACATATAATTCATCAGAAAAATTCAATATAATTAATGAAAAAGTTGCAAAATATTCAATTTGATTAAAATAATATTTATAAAACAAAATTGAATTTCAAATAAATAATTTAAACTAGGTTGTTAAGAATGACAAGATAAAATATTTTAACCAATTTTAAAATATCAAAATATCTTTTATCCAAATTTAAAATATCTAAAATATCCAGAATTATCAAATAACTAATTTCAAATATTTTAAACACAACTGCACATGGTATGAAATTGGCCTCAGAGTCATAGGTTGCTAGTTTATTTTCATGAATGAACATTTATGAAATTGATTAATATGTTAGGGTGTTAATTTGATGGTACACGTTATTGGTGCATGTTTATGTTTTGTTATGTAAATTTAACAATAATTTGTTTATTTTTGGCTTGTTTTGGGATTAAAAAATGGCACATATTTTTTTTTGGACTTATTGGGCAGTGTGCGTGCTAGGCATGGATGAAGTAGCCACCAGGACCCTGGCCATACGGACGTCTGAAAAGCATTGGTGCCGGACCTCGCAGCGGCCCTTTTTCAGAAAAAAAAAATTATTTTTTAAAATTGTATATTATGTGCAGTTATATTTAAAACATTTGAAATTGGTTATTTGATAATTCTGGATATTTTAGATATTTTAAATTTGGGTAAAAGATATTTTGATATTTTAAAAATCGTTAAAATATTTTATCTTGTCATTCTTAACAACCTAATTTAAATTAATTATTTGAAATTGAATGTTTTTTGATAAATTCTATTTTAATTAATTTAATATTTTGCAACTTGTTAATTAATTATATTGAATTTTTTCTGATGAATTCTATGTTAATTAATTATGGTATTTTGCAAAATAGTATATTGTTGTGGTATATTTGCATAATTTAATAATACAAGCTTATAGAGTAACATGTTAGGCTCATCCAATTATTAACATATCAAGCATCATTATTAAGTTCTTTTTTGCATTTGGACTTTAAATATAAGTATAATGATGACGCATTTTTTTTGTGTTTGAAAAATGTGGGAAAACTCAAATAAAACTTTAAAAAAATGTTAGGTTTTATTTGGGCCCAATTGAATATGTAAAGTTTAAATTCCTCTCTTGTGGGTGGTTCCACTTGTGAATGTCAATTTGCTTTGCATTACTAGGTTGAGCCTAATCAATTGAATAACAATTAATAAAACAAATGTTCAAATTCCTGTCTTTTTGGGCATTGTATAAAAGTTAAGGATGTTAGGAGTATGTCCTAAAAGCATATAAAAGACATTTATTATTTCGATGAATAAATAAATACAATGGTTTATTATTGTTATATTTAGATTATTAAATTATTGTTTGAATAATTTTGTAAATATCAGAAAAATCCCATGTTCATTATTGAGGATGTGATCTTTTATTAGTACGCGAGAATTAAGATCACATGAACGAATAAAAATAGTCAACAACAATAAATTGAAGTTATGTAATTCTTTAATTGGGGTTGTAAATAGGGTTTGCTGAGTATCATGTTGATACAAATAATCTAGATTTGGATCATTGATGTGGTAAGACATCTCGGTAAAAGTGCTTTATATAATATGATTATATATGACATGGACCGATATGAATAAAAGTCTTTATCCAAAAACCATTTAATAATAAAGACATGTAATTCATATCATAACAGATGATCATTTATAGATCAACCTAAATCCTGAGTGTTCATGAACTCTTGTTCATGTTTATTAAATCTTTTGATTCATTCGTTAAGGTCTCTTCATAGAATGAGGCTAATGACTTTTATTTTGGAGATTTAATATCATAAATGGTTGGGAACATGTATCAACAATACAGAATCTAATCTTTCCTAACAGATTGTATATTAGTTCCCTTAAAGGTTAATTCTGGAACTTAATGATTTTGAGCTCAAATCTATGATTAGAATATAGATTAATTATTCACTAGTGAATTAATGGTACTTAAAGAATAAGAAGTAAATTAGAAAAGTAAAATAGTAATTATTCCATTCTAATTTATGAACTAATTAATTAGAGGGTTGAACTATTGTAAGATGGTTATATCAATGGACAGCTTAGAATAAGATTTCTGTAAAAGTATATCTATAACATAAAGAGTTCAATTTTGAATTTATAGTGGAGAAATATCAGAATTAATAAATTAACTATTATAATTAAAGAGTTTAATTATTTAGTTTCAATTTATTGGAGCTTAATGTTATAGGTCCATGGTCCCCGAAATGACTCAAACAAACACTGACAAAGATAAATACAAAAATGGACAAAAGGACTTATTTGATAAGTAAAATATTATTCTATGCACTAAACATAATTATTGTATAATTATGTGTAATTAATTAATTATTTGATTTAACAAAAATATAATTAATTTTGAATTAATTTATTTTTGGGATTTTTGATATTTAAATAATAAGAAAAATTGGGAAAAATCACATCCCTTCATTGGCATGTGGTACATGTGTAGCACAGTGCACAGTCACTGTGCTACATACATAAGAAGCTTCTAGAAGTTTCTTTGTTCCACAATTTTAGTTATTTAAATATTAAATAAATAATGAGATATTATAATATAATTAAAATGTTATTATTTAAACAAAATCTGATAACTAATTAGTTATTTTCAAATTGTTTAAAATAACTAATATTTTATTTTTAATATATTGGATATATTAAATATAGGTGATCAATTTTTCAGAGCGATACTTTTCATCGATAGAAAATATATATCGTGAAATTTCCCTGAGAGAAAGAGAACAGTGATACAAGCATAGGTCACTGTTCTTCAAAAACTTAGGTCCAAACTTTATCAGATCCTGATGTGTTTAGAACATCTGATAAATAGATTTTGCCTATTATTTTGTATAACGAGCTCACACTCATTCTTTGAGTGTTGAGAACATTTTGGAAGATCCTGGTGTGAGATCTCAAGGATTTTTGCCGTACAAAAAGATAGCAGCAAGGAAGGACTTAAGGTAATTTTCTATTCATATCTTTGATTCAATATATATATATATATATATGTATGTGAAAAAGTAGATCTTGAAATCTTATGGGGTTAAATTAACAATTTTGATTGTTGTTCCGTTGCGTATAATCTCTGATTTGATCTATTAAAACCAACAAATAGTACCAGAGCCATCTTCACATATATGTATATTGAATCTGTGTGGGTTTAGTTTTATGCATTTATTTATTTTTGATGAATGAATGGATGACTTAATATGATTGAATGCATGAGAATGTTGAATCGTTAATTGTATGATGGTTTTGGGTTAGGGTTTGTTTATGATTAGATCATTGTGTAAGCCATAAAGGGGCATAGGATTTATGTAATTTTATTTAGTTTTTGACACAATAAAATTGTATTTCCGATCACACAAAGTCAAAACGGAGTCCGGGATTCAGAATTCAGCCATCGTTCCTCCGAGGCCACCCTCCGAGCCGCTGCCGGGGATGTAATACGGGCGTCCGTATGGACCGTACGGACAGGTTCGTACGGATCCATACGGTTCCGTACAAATGGGCCCCGTCAGCATTTTTTGATGCCACATGTCCCCGTCTTACTGGTCCAGAATTTTTTTATTTTTCTGAAATTAATCTGTTATTTTTTTAATTTTTAAAATGTTAAATATCCTATTTATTAGAAATTTGATATTTAAATCATGAGATAATTTTGTTATTCTAACAAACTTTTCTTGAATATATTATTTAAAAATTTATTTTTCTAAATAACAGATTTTAATTAAATTTATTTCAGTTTTTAATTAAAAGTTGTTTAATTAAAAAGGAAAATAAAATAATGATTATTTAAAAGTTTTGTTTTAATTAATCAAGATAATTAGAATTTTTTTTTCTTATTATTATTCTGGACCAACGACACATATCCTACCGAAAGTAAAGTAAAGAAGCTCGATGGAGATCAATGTGGTTTTATTTTATTTTATTTTAATTTTATAAAGAGGTTGTAAAATTAGCAATACCCAAAAGCACCCGGTTAAACATTTATTGTTTATTTATTTAAATAATTGTTTTAATGTGATTGATAATTGTTCATGAATTTTGTGCCATACATAAAAAACTCACACAATCATTATCATGCATCTCATTGGTAGAAACATGATTATTAGGATTGTCCTATATGTTTATATGAGTTGTTTTGCGAAACTAATTGCATATAAATTACTTAGTTTTATTCTTTGAAAACTTGGTAAAATATCATACTGGTTTTAAGTCTTTATGACTTAATTTCTTTAAACCAACTTTATTTTAAAATTGTTTTTTTAGTAAAGTTTAGATGAACATAATTGGTAATTTAAAATTGGATATGGACATAGAAACTTGCTTTCTTACCAATTTTAATTATGCTCATAAAGTTTAAAGAATCTATAATTAATTTGGAATTAATTAGGTTAAAAACACTTATTTCAAAATAGTGAGTGGGAGAGGGTTGATAACTCAACATAACCCGTGGTCTCCATTATTAATATAACACCGTGAGATATGAATAGCGCCTCGCGACGGCTTTGTTTTCGTCCCCCTAAGGAAGGTGTCTAGACATGTCAATAGCAAGGTTATATTTCTTAAACAGATAGGAACTAATGATGTATTTTAGGTTTGACCGATCCTAAGGCGGCATGTCCTAAGTTAAGTCATGAACTCCGAAATAATGGGTTACACTCACAAAGTTATGATTAAGCTTTTGCAGTGGATAATCATAACTTGACCAAACTAGGCGGTACTTTAATGTTTTAAAAGAGAAAATAATGAGTTATTTTAAGTTTTGAACAATAAAGATAAGAACGTCTTATAAATTCTCTAAGATTAATTTGACCAACCCTAAGGAGGCACTTTAATTGTTAGAAAGTTTTGTCGTGGAAATTAAACTTTATTTTATGTGTTTTAATTGTGCTTATGCATCACGTTTAATTTCCAAAACTTTGATATTTATTTTTCTAAATATAATAATATTTGTATTTATTTATTTATTCCCAACAAAAATGTCTATTGGTGAATTACACACCGATGATTTTCTCAAATCCTTGGTTTTTGAACCTGAAAATATGCAACACTGGTTTCGAGGCATGTTGACCATTTTTTCTTATAAAAAGATGATATCAACCGTCTGTGAAAAACCTTCAACAGAACCACCTTTGGCTACTAGCTATGAAGCAGAAGAAAAATATGCAAATTGGATGAAATCCGATCGGTTGGCACATTATTGCATGCTTTCAACCATGCCTGACGAAACAAAGGAAAAATATATACACTATGACTCAGCACATGAGATGTGGCGAGCAATGACAGTGGAAGTCTTTGCTGAGTGTCATCGTTTATATCAAACGAAAAAGGTAAATAAGATTTACATATATTTTTCAACTTTGAATAACAGATTCATATACTATGAATATCAGATTCAAATTTTTGGATTGTAGATTCAAAAATTATATGCCATTAATCTATTTTTCTTTTGTTTTTCCTTTCACAGAATCAGAACCCTGAAAAGGAGGAAGAGACTGATGAGGATTTTGATAGCGAGTAAAGAGCTGGAGGAGTTGGAGAGTAGTTTTATTTAGTAATTTTATTGTTAGTTGAACAATTTAAATTTCTTTATTTTATTTTAGAAATTTTAGATTTCTTTAAACAAAGAAAACTACAGTCTAGAAATTTAGTTTATTATTAGTAATTTTGATTATTAATGTTTGGAAACTTATTTCTATTTTTGCATAACATTTATTTCTTTTATTAATAAAGTAGTTATTATTTAAAGAAATTATGTATTTACTTGTTATGCAAATGCTTTGGGATAAAAAAAGTTTACATACTTATAATGAATGACAAATTTTTTTTTAATTCTGAATTATTTAAAATTGCTAATCCTAGATCTATTAAACTGATTTTGATAGTGAAATATATCTGTAGCACTTGAGATTGGGCCATATTGGTCTAGATAGAATAAATAGGCTTGTAAAGGATGGTCCTTTAAGAGAACTATCTATTGGATCTCTCCCTGTTTGTGAATCCTATCTAGAAGGCAAAATGACCAAGAGACATTTCTCTGCTAAAGGTTCAAGAGCCACAGAACCACTTCAGCTAGTACATACGGATGTTTGCAATCCACTTAATGTACAAGCAAGAGGAGGTTATGAATATTTCGTCACTTTCATTGACGATTATTCAAGATATGGTTACCTATACTTGATGCAAAGAAATCTGAAACTTTTGGAAAGTTCAAAGAATTTCAAGCAGAGGCTGAAAAGCAATTAGGTAAATCACTAAAAGCTCTTAGATCTGATCGAGGAGGAGAGTACTTGGATTTTGAATTCAAGGACCATTTGCGTGAGCATGACATTCAATCCCAACTCACATCACCTGGAACGCCACAGTAAAATGGTGTTTCAGAAAGACGGAATAGAACGTTATTAGATATGGTTAGATCAATGATGAGTTTCTCATCATTACCACTGTCATTCTGGGGCTATGCGATTCAATGTGTTCTATACATATTGAATGATGTTCCATCTAATTCTATCCAATAGACACCCATATAATTATGGAATGGTTGTCAACCTAGTTTACACCATTTTCGAATTTAGGGGTGTCCTGCACGCGTGTTGAAAGGAAAGACTGGGAAGTTGGAAACACGCTATGAAGTGTGCATGTTTGTGGGATATTCCAAAGAGACTAGAGATGGAATTTTCTATAGTCCAAAAGAAAATAAAAAATTTGTATCAACAAATGTAACTTTTCTTGAATATGACTATGTTAATAATCACAAACCTCGCAGAAAGGTTGTTCTGGAGGAGATGATCTCAAATGAAGTTGCAAAGTCACCAGCAACAACCAATGAGAAACGGCAAGAGGAAACTGCTAGTTCTAGTCAGAATAATAGAGAACCTCATTGTAGTGGGAGGGTCAGTAAGCAACCCACACGCTATGAACACGAAGTTCAAATGCTTGTGTCTGACACAAACAAAGACGATCAATTTACATTTAAAGATGCAATGAATGATTCTGACAAGGAAAAATGGCAAGAAGCCATGAAACAAGAAATGGAATCGATGTATTCCAATTCTGTCTGAGTTCTTGAAGATCCACCTGAGAATATCAAACCCATTGGTGGCAAGTGGATATTCAAGAAGAAAAGAGGAGTAGATGGGAAAGTAGAGACTTTCAAAGCAAGGCTTGTAGCCAAAGGTTACACACAGAAAGAAGGGGTTGACTGTGAAGAAACCTTTTCTCCTGTAGCCATGCTAAAATCCATTCTTATACTCTTGTCCATAGCTGCGTGCATGGATTACGAGATTTGGAAAATGGATGTCAAAACAGCTTTTTTGAATGGCTACCTTGACGAAGCCATTTACATGTCTCAACCAGAAAAGGTTCGAATTAAAAGGTTAAGAGCAAAAGGTTTGCAAGCTTCTTAGGTCCATTCATGGACTCAAACAAGCTTCTAGATCTTGGAATCTTAGATTTGATGACATAAGTAAAACATTTGGTTTTTGAACAAAATGTTGACGAATCTTGTGTCTGTAAACAAATCAGTATAGTAGTATTCCTCGTTCTTTACGTTGATGATATAATACTGATTGGAAATGACGTAGCATCATTATCAAGGGTAAATAACTGGTTAGCTAAACAATTCCAAATGTAAGATTTGGGAGAAGCCAAGTATGTTCTGGGCATTAAGATTCTTAAAGACAAACAGAACAAAAGTGTTGGCACTGTCTCAAGCAACTTATATTGATAAGGTGCTAGAACGCTTTAATATGCAAAACTTTAAAAAGGGTGATATGCCAACTCGTTTATGGAGTATTCCTTTCCAAAGAGCAGTGTCCTAAAATACTTCAAGAAGAGGAAGACATGAGACAGTATCCCTATGCCTCAGTAGTAGGCAGTCTGATGTACGCCATGTTGTGTACAAGACCTAACATTTGTTATGCAGTAGAGATAGTCAGCCGATATCAATCCAATCCTGGATTGAGTCATTGGATTGCAGTGAAGAATATTCTCAAGTATCTTAGAAATACTAGAGATTATATGCTTGTATATTCAGGTGGAGACTTGAATCGCACCGGTTACACTGATTCTGATTTTCAATCAGACAGAGATAGTCAGAAATTGACTTCTAGATCAGTGTTTATTCTTGGAGGAGGAGCATTAGTCTGGAAAAGTATTAAACAAACCAGCATTGCAGACTCCACCATGGAAGTCGAGTATATAGCAGCTTGTGAAGCAGCTAAGGAGGCTGAGTGGCTCAAAAGTTCTACTTCGATCTGGAAGTTGTTCTAGAAGTGGAGAAACCACTTGTTCTTTACTGTGACAACAGTGGAGCAGTGGCTAATTCTAAAGAACCAAGAAGCCACAAGAGGGAAAAGCATATAGAGCGCAAATACCACTTAGTCAGAGAAATCGTACATAGAGGAGATATGTCCATTCTGAAAATCGCATCAGAACACAACCTGGCAGACCTGTTTAGGAAGACGCTTCCTGCAAAGCAATTCGAGGGTCATGTACGTAATATGGAATTGAGAGAAATGCCGTACTTGCTTTAAGTACAAGTGGGAGATTGTTAGGAGTATGTCCTAAAAGAATGTTAAAGACATTTATTATTTCGATGAATAAATAAATACAATGGTTTATTATTTTTATATTTAGATTATTAAATTATTGTTTGAATAATTTTGTAAATATCAGAAAAATTCCATATTATACGAGAGAATTATGATCACATGAATGAATAAAAATAGTCAACAGCAACAAATTGAAGTTATGGAATTCTTTAATTGGGGTTGTAAGTACAGTTTGCTGAATATCATGTTGATACAAATAATCTAGATTCGGATTATTGATGTGGTAAGACATCTCGGTAAATGTGTTTTATATAATATGATTATATATGACATGGACCAATATGAATAAAAGTCTTTATCCAAAAACTATCTAATAATAAAGACTTGTAATTCATATCAAAACTGATGATCATTTATAGATCAACCTAAATCCTTAGTGTTCATGAACTCCTGTTCAAGTTTATTAAATCTTTTGATTCATTCGTTAAGGTCTATTCATAGAATGAGGCTAATGACTTTTGTTTTGGAGATTTAATATCATGGATGGCTGGGAACATGTATCAACAATACGGAATCTAATCTTTCCTAACATATCGTATATTAGTTCCCTTAAGGGTTAATTCTGGAACTAAATGAATTGGAGCTCAAATCTATAATTAGATTATAGATTAATTATTCACTAGTGAATTAATGGTACTTAAGGAATAAGAAGTAAATTAGAAAGGTAAAATGGTAATTATTCCATTCTAATTTATGAACTAATTAATTAGAGGGTTGAACTAATGTAAGATGGTTATATCAATGGACAACTTAGAATAAGATTTCTGTAAAATTATATCTATAACATAAAGAGTTCAATTCTGAATTTATAGTGGAGAAATATCAGAATTAATAAATTAACTGTTTACCCAAAAATGACTCCTGATGACGTGGAAAGAATTTATTACATGTGGTTGGTACGTGGCAGCGTTAAAGTGAAGGGATACTGTTCGCCTATCGACCAGATGTCTATTGCCTCATCAAATCTTGCGATTAGATGCGAGCAGTCTAGTCGCATGCTTTAGTTTATTTCCTTTAAAGGTATGTAATCTTGTAATAACTACATTTATGATCTTTTTTCTTTATTGCATTGATACGCTAATATTAAGGATAATTAAAGCCCATTGGCCTATGTAACCCCCTTGAGCCTATAAATATACGTGAGAGGGCTCAAGGAAGGGACTTTTTACTTTTGAACCTGGAACTTGAATACTCATAGAGAGAACATAGTGTGATTATCTACTGAAAAGTTGTAATTCTCCTAAGGCTGGTGAAACTCAAGAACCCTAGTTGTTTGATCACGACATTAAGATTCAACATCAATAAGAACACTAAGTGGACGTAGGTTATTACCACACAGTTGGGGCCGAACCACTATAAATCATTTGTGTCACCTTCTTCCCATTTGATTTCATTCTTGATTTCCTTTTTGTTTCTTTATCGTTATTTTGACTCCGTGTCGTTGGCCAAATCGAGGGTCAACATTCTGGTGCTTTCATTGAGAGATTAGTCAAGAAGCTTAAAGAAAATCAAATGGCGAAGACATCCAAGAAAGCTGGACCGGCTGCTGGCGCTGCGCCGTCTCAACCTCCTCCTCCAAATGTGGCTGAAAATGAACCGCACTTGGATTTTGAAGAGGAGGAAATGGATTCCGAGACATTGAGGGCAACACTAGGTGTGTTGCAGGATGAGTTGGCCAGTCTGAGGGCCAATCAGGAAAATGCGACAGAGACCTTGGCGCTGCAGCAAAGGGAGATTGAGCGTCAGTGCCAGGAGCTAAATGTGCGGCAGGTAGAAATGGACCGTTGGCAGAGAGATGCCACGGCCGCTCTTGAAGCAGCCATTCAGTTGGCTAGAGGACATGTTGCGCTGTCCTCTCATCTGGATCAGCCACCAAGCGCACCACCACAACGAGCCCCAAATCCGAGTCCTCTGATCCAGCCAACAAGCCCACAAAGGCCGGAGCAGCAACCTGTTGCTTAGGATGATGTCCCAATTCGGGATCTTGAGCAACAACTACCTTCTCTGGCTGGTCGCAGCAATCCCCAGCGCCAGAGGAAGAACATGGCCGGGCAGTCACCCCGTAGCCCTAGACGCCCAGGGGACGATGAGCCAAATCCACCGAGCAAGGGGCAATGTCCTTCTGCCAACAAAAGGCATAACGGGTCAGGCTCTACGGTCAGGGCCCCCCCACGCCATAATAATGCACGGGGAGCCAACGACCAGCGCAGGCCTCCCCCTGACGCTCGGGAAATGCCAGCCAGAGGAGGAAACAGCATGACCAGCCGTTTGCGCCAAAGTCAGCCACAATTTAGAGACGACCATGACTACAATGAGGCCGATTCCGGCAGGGGGAATGTTGGTCGAAGGCATGAGGAAAGAGGTGGAGATAGAAACCCCCCACCAAGAGAAGATAGGCCTGCGAGCCATAACGCTGGGGGGCAACCCCGACAACATAACGTCTTTCATCGGCTGGGCGCTAGCGAACAAAGGCGTAGGAATGATGACTTGAGAGACGTACTTAACAACAGTCGCGAGAGGCACGGTGAGTATGCTCCTCCAGCACCAGTCGCCCTAGCAATCCCAGACGCAGTTCAGGCTCAAATTGATGCTCTGAACCAGGCAGTACAATAGTTGGTCGGGAGCCGAACATCCCACATAGAGTACGACCAGAGAAGAGGCACTCCATTTGTGTAGAGGATTGTTGTGGCAGAAACCCCTAGCAAGTTCAAAATGCCAGTACTGCCAAACTTTGATGGGTACGGGGACCCAGTATCTCAGGTGAACAAGTTTGAGATACAAATGGATATTCAGAAGGTGTCGGATGATGCCCGCTGCAGGATCTTCCCTCCCACCTTATCTGACACTGCCCAGGAGTGGTTCTTTAAGTTCCCTCCTACCAGTATAGTATCCTGGGAAATGTTCGTGAAGGAATTTTATGGGCAATTCTATGTGGGTCGCGTACACCCCACTGAGGCCAACTAGCTGGTTGAGATATGCCAAAAGGAGGGAGAGCCCTTAGAGGAGTATGCCCAGCGCTTTATGCGAGCAATGGCTGTAGCCAAAACAGTGGGCGACGAGGGAAAGATGATGGCCCTAACTGTCGGGGTTAGACGCCATTCCCCCCTCTGGAGCAGCCTGAGGAAGAATGGGGTAAGAAGTACCCAGGAATTCCTGGAGTGAGCTGATCGATACATCAAGCTCGAAGACACAATTGCCAATGAGGGGAAGTCGCCTAAAAAATACAAGGGACCAAAGGAAGATCCTGCTAAAGCCGTCAACGGGTCAAATAAACCCAATGGCAACGGTAAAGGCAACGGGAACGGAAATGGTGGAAAAAGGGCAAGCAATGAGCCATCAACATCTAAAAATAAACACCCCAAAGGCAATAGATACGAGCCAAGATTCACCAACTATACGGCCCTTGTCAAAAGTAGAGCATAGGTCTATCAAGTGACCAGCTCTAATGTCCCTTATAAGCGACCAGCACCTATAAGGAGGGATATCTCCTAGAGAGATACGAAAAAATTCTGTCATTTTCACAAGGACTACAGACATGACACCAATGAGTGTAACCAGTTGAAGGACGAGATCGAGTTCCTGATCAGGCAGGGACACCTAAGGAGATACGTACGAGCCGCAAGAGGGTCTCAACAAGAGGCCCAAGGTGGCAACGAACAGGCGTCTGCATGCCAACGCTCGCCCCCTTTACAGCCAGCTCCTGTGGCAGGTACATTACTCACCATCTGTGGTGGCCCAAAACTTGTAGGGGATAATGGGAAAGCAAGATAGCGATACGCTCAGATCTTACGCCATGACCAGGACATCGAGATGATGAGTGTGGAGGATCACGCATAAAAGAAAGCTCGAACAGAGGAGGAGTTGATAACCTTGTCTGAAGACGAACACGTCCGATTCCCACACTCCAATCCACTAGTCATTGACGTCCAAATTGCCAACATGATGGTTAAAAGGGTGTTGGTTGACACAAGAAGCTCAGTCAACATCTTGTACAAGTCCTCACTAGAAATGATGAAGTTGTCCGTCAAAGACCTGGAGTCGTGCAACCAAACCATTTACGGTTTTTATGGGGAAGGGCTCGCCCCGACAGGGTCGATTAGACTCCCAGTTACAGTAGGAACTGCGCCTGCAAACAGGACATTACTCACTACTTTCATAGTAGTTGATTGTCCTTCAGCGTATAATGCTGTAATTGGAAGGCCAATTTTGGTTGACCTGCGAGTCGTTACCTCAATATGGCACCTTGCCATGAAATTCCCAATCGACGCTGGGATAGGATGCGTGTTGGGAAACCATCGAGAAGCAAGGGAGTGCTATAACACCTCAATATCTAAGGCGAAGAAAGGCGGATCGAGGGAAGCTGCCAGAAAGGAGTTACAAACGGCCAGTGATGTACAAGCCCAATCAGGTGATTGTGTCACCAAATAAGGTGTTGCCCAAAGCGAGGATAGGGATTTGGATCCTCGCTTTGGGGATTTTGATGAAGAGATAGGACCCATCGAGGACCTTGAAGAGGTCCAACTCAATGACGCAGATCCGACCAGGGTTGTGAAAGTCGATAAACACTTAGAGACAACAACCAAACAAGAATTGGTGGAATTTTTAAAGAAAAACTAGGAAGTCTTTGCCTGGTCACATAAAGACATGGTTGGAATAGACCCTGCAGTTATTAGCAATGTCCTAAACATAGACAAGAGTTTTCCACCAGTACAATAGAAGATAAGGCTACTCGACAAAGATAGATCAAAGGCTCTAAAGGAAGAAGTCAAGAAGCTAAAGGAGAATGGATTCATCAGGGTAGCGTTTTATCCATCATGGGTCTCTAATCCCGTGCTTGTTCCCAAGCCGAAAGGCAAGTAGCGAACATGCGTGTATTTCACAGACCTTAATAAAGCCTGCCCTAAAGATTGTTTCCCACTCCCTAGAATCGACCAGCTGGTCGATGCCACTGTAGGGCACGAGATTCTCTCATTCATGGATGCATACTCTGGATACAATCAGATCAATATGCATCCCCCTGACGAGGATCACACTAGCTTTCGGACTGATACAGGGCTCTACTGTTACAAGGTAATGCCCTTCGGTTTAAAAAACACTGGTGCGACTTACCAACAACTAGTCAATCACATGTTCAAGGAGCTAATCGGAACAAACATGGAGGTATATGTCAACGACATTCTGGTTAAGTCGAAGAAGGAAGAAGGAAACATATGGGACTTGCAAGAGTGCTTCAACGTCTTAAACAAATACCAAAGCTGAATCCCCTCAAGTTCTCCTTCGGAGTTGGATTAGGAAAATTCCTGGGATTTATAGTAAACTCGCGAGGAATTAAAGCCAATCTCGAGAAGATCAAGCCCTGGTAAATATGAAATCGCCAAAAATAATCAAAGATGTTCAAAGCTTGACCAGAAGAATTGCTACTCTCAGTAGATTTATTTCCAAATTGATAGACAAATGTGTCCCATTTTTTACTCTACTCAGAGGCAACAAGAAATTTGAATGGACGGAGGAGTGCGAATAGGATTTTCAAGCCTTAAAGACTCACATGTCATAGCCACTGATTCTATCAAAGCCGGTTGATAAAGAAACTTTGTTCATCTACTTGGCGATCACAGAATACACTGCTAGTGCTGTCCTAGTAAGAGAAGAGGAAGGCGTGCAAAAGGCTGTTTAATATGTAAGCAAGAGGCTAATAGGAGCGGAGCTGCGTTATCCACCTATTGAAAAATTAGCCTATTGTCTGATCTTAGCCTCTAGAAAATTGCGGCCATATTTCCAAGCTCACCCAATAACAGTTTTGACCAACCAACCTCTACGGCAAGTTCTGTAGAAACCAAAAGCCGCAAGCCGATTACTGAAGTGGGCGATCGAACTTGGGCAGTTTGATATCTCTTACTTGCCACGAGCAGCGATAAAAGGATAGGCTCTGGCCAATTTCGTCGCAGAACTTACTGGGCTTCCAGACAGCGAGCAGCCAGAAAGGCCTGAAGTGCTTGAGTCTCAAAGCCAAACTCCTTGGAAATTGTTTACAGATGGTTCTTTTAATGAGCACCACGCAGGAGTAGGAATGATTTTGATAATTCCTGAGGGGCATCGATTTCACTGCGCAATAAGATTTGACTTCACTGCTTCTAACAACGAAGTCAAGTATGAAGCATTGCTCGCAGGATTACACTTAGCCAGAAGCATGCACATAAAGTCACTTTATATCTACAATGATTCTCAGTTGGTGGTCAATCAAAACATTGGAGAATACCAGGCCCGAGGTTTAAAAATGGTTGCTTACTTGAATAAAGCGAAGGATCTATTGGTGCAGTTTGATAAGTACACTCTTCAGCAAGTACCTCACGACCAAAATTCAAACGCTGATGCTTTGGCCAAGTTGGCGAGTGCCAAGGATGCTGACACCCTAAACATAGTGCCAGTTGAAGGACTATCTACACCCATCATCCAAGCAGAAGGGGCCTATTTGGTGATTCAAGCGGCGGATACATGGATGGCACCTTACACAGAGTACCTAACGAAGGGTGTGTTGCCAACAGACAGAAACAAAGCCAGGACCCTTTAGCGGCAGGCTGCTAGGTATATCCTGGTCGATGGAATCTTGTATCGAAGGGGATACTCAATGCCACTCCTCAGGTGTATTTCGAAAGAGAAGGCCAAAGAATTGATGAGAGAGGTTCACGAAGGCTTTTGTGGGGATCATGCTAGGGGGCAGAGTTTATCAAAAAAGATCCTAAGGCAAGGACACTTCTGGCCAACAATGAATGAAGACTCGATGGAATTTGGGCGGAGGTGTGACAAATGCCAGAGGTTCTCCAAAATTCCACGAGCAGCCCCTAATGAGCTAAAGCAGATGCAAAGTTCGTGGCCGTTCGCAGTCTGAGGTATAGATCTAATTGGATCTTTGCCCACAGGAAAGGGCGGCGTCAAGTACGCCGTAGTGGCCGTCGATTATTTCACTAAATGGGCTGAAGTTGAACCACTTGCAACCATAATGACCAAGAAAGTGCTGGATTTCGTAGTAAAAAACATCGTGTGTCGCTATGGATTGCCAAGAAAAATTGTCATAGACAACGACACCAAGTTTGATAGTGATCTGTTCACAAATTTTTGCGAGCGGCATGGAATTATCAAGAGCTTTTCTTCAGTTGCTCACCCTCAAGCAAACGGACAGGTTGAGGCAGTCAATAAAACGCTAAAGGATACTCTAAAGAAAATGCTTGAGGAAGCGAAGAGGGCATGGCCAGAGCAATTGCCTAAAGTCCTTTGGTCGTACAAAACTTCCCATCAAACAGCAATAGGCCATACTCCATTTTCCTTAGCTTATAGATATGAGGCTATGTTGCTTGTTGAGTTAGATCCGCCACCGCATCAAAGAATAACGTACGATCAAGGCTCTAATAGCCAGCTTTTGATGGAATCTCTAGATTTGGTCGGTGAAAAGCGAGAGCAAGCCCAACTCCGAGTAGTAGCTTACTAGCAAAAGGTCACCCAATATTTCAATTCTAAAGTACGCGGAAGGAAATTCAATGTTAGAGATCTAGTACTTCGAAGGGTTTTCCTCAACACCCGCGACTAGGCTGCTGGAGTACTCGGACCTAATTGGGAAGGACCGTACCAAATTGAAGAAGTCCTCCATCCAGGAACTTACAAACTTGCTCGCTTAAATGGAGATCTCATTCCTTGCTATTGGAATGGAGAACACTTGTGCAAGTACTATCAATACACAATTCTTCTTACAGAACTGGCTTGTATTAATTTTACTTTTTACAAGTTATGAAAAAAGGTTGGTCATTTTATGTGACTGATCGCTTATAAGTGTAAGATCATTTTGTTGATCACTCGTACATACATGTTTTTTCCATTTAATATGAGAAATAAAAGGGACTGTGCGCAGCCAGTCATTCTTGCCAACTATTGTATTTATTACAAGTATTTGCTCATTACATGTGTTATTTTGCTGTATTATCATTTTTACAAGTATTTATTACGAGCAGAAATGTTCGAACAGGTTTCGGTCAAGGCAAGTGACCGAGGACCTAAAGCTCCTCCATCACTTGGGGGCCATATAAGGTACTTAGTAAGCAAAGCATATCAACAGGTATGAAAACACACGAGCAAAATAAGTGAAAGCATGCTACGGTACTTAGATTATTTTTCAAAATTTTGTATTTTGTTAAATCAAACCAAAGTACTATGCTAAGTTCGGTCATGTGAACATATGTTATAATAAAATGCAAATATTATAATATAAAAAAGGAAACCTTTTACACTGTGAGCAGTTACTTCTCTGATGTAATTGTCTGTTAAAAGTTAAAGCTGCCCGTGTAGCAATAAATATAATTGTCTTGAAGTACAGATAAAAAAAAAATGAGGCAGGAGGGTCTTGTGGATTTTCCTGGTCGACTGCAGCTTCCACTTCATTCTCTACGCCTTCAACGCCAGTGGCCAAAGAGATCTCGGGCGAGGCTGGGGTTTTGCTCTCTCTTCTTCCTCCAAGCGAGCAACGCACCGAGCTATTTCTATTTGCCTCATGCGCTTAGAGAGATAGCCGAAATCAGCCCCTTGGTTGTGTTTCCAGAAATCATAGAAGCACTTGGACGTGGCGCCCTTGTACCTCTCCAGATTGCTGGCATTGGTTTTTTCGAGATCGTTGATGCGAGCCTCCAGCTTATCAGCCTCTTGCTCGTTCTCGATCAGGTTCGCCTCGAGTCTTTTGGCTTCGCAAAAATTGGTGAGGTGGGACTCTTTGTACTTCTCCTTTGCTTCAAGGGCTTTGTTCAGAGCAGCCTACTGTTGCTTCATCTCCTCGACCAGTTTATTTTTCTCCTCGAGCAATGCCGCATTTTCCTTCTAAGCCGCCTCAAGCTGCTCTGAATACTTCGCCTCAACAGCCTTAAGCTCCTTAACGTACCGTTGCTCGGACGCCTTGGATTGCCCAGTAATGACCCCTGAGCAGAGTCGACCGACAGTCATTGTTAGCATTTCCTGCGATTAGAACAAAATTTAAAATGATTATAATAGATAAAAAGATTGAGTCTCAACTGGAAGAGACAACTTACACTGGCAAGCTCGTTCAGTGCACGATTCAAGATCTAGTCGACATCCATTGACTCTGTCCTAGCCATGTCTTCTCGGTTGCGCACGTGCCTCAGGATCCTTTTCATCCTATCCTTAGCAGATCTTAGAGCGTGGCTCGATAAGTCATCCCCTATTTGAACAGGGGCAATTGGCTGTGTCTGATCGACAGGAGCCGGTGGAGGAGGGGTTGACCCGACCGGTGCAAGCGGAGATTGCTGCTCGAGGGGAGATGGAGGTGGTGTTGTATTTGTCGAAGGACCAGCTACTGGAGGGTCCTCAGTGTGGGTTTTATTTTCTAGAGGCTCTTTGCTGCACTCCTCGCGATGCCGCCTGCTCGCCTTCTTCTTGCTCACAGGAGCATCAGGCGCACTGTAGAGGTCGAACATGTCTTCGGATGGCATGTCTACAAGAAGGCAAGTACACGAGCAGTTAGACAGCATAAATAAATGAGTGTGTTATGTCAAAAAAAGAAACAAAGGCAAATGTAAGTAAAATACCTGAGCTATAATTACTGGTCGCTACATTATATACTTTACTAGTGTTACACTCACTCTCTAGCATGAAGAAGTCTGAATCTAAAGTGGGAGTGTACTTAAAGTTGCCGTCCTCGTCAAATAAGTGATAGGGAATAGGCAAACTATCTAAAAGAGAGAGATCAGTACCGTTCTCATCTGAAGACTCATTGATGGGTACAAAGGGTTCGGAAGCCTTCTTCTTGTCGTTCCCTAAAGGGGCTCGAGAAGCATATGCTCGCAGGGTGCTAGAGGGTTCCTTAATTGTCACTCTAGTTGTCCTCCTCCTTGGGGGTTGTGACACATCTTGGTGCTGCTCGGGAACTCCTTCATTAGTAGCACTCCCCGCAGTGGTTTCCTTCACGTCCTGGTGAGGTGCCAAAAGCCCGACCAGTCTTAGGTTGGCTTAAGTGACCAGCTGTTTGACATTTTTTTCTACGTCAGTCATGCTGGCCAGTAGTGCTGCTCGAAGCTCCATTTTTGGATTAGGAGCTGGTCACAGCCATGGACCTGAAGAGAACTATTTTTTTTAAGGAAAATGCAGATAAAATAAAAGAAAATAAGCAACCATGAGAACGAAGAGGTTACCTCCTTGGGTGAAGGCTAGGTTGTTGGCAACCAGGTCGGTGGTTAAAAAGTACTCCTGGTGGTACTTTCCTACATTAGACTTGTAGGTAGTCTCACTCAGGAAGGTACGGTTCGTTTCCTAGTGGCAGAGATGAAAGAACCCCGTGTTGTCCTGGTTGGGGTTAGATTTGAGATCGAACAGGTAGTTGACCTCGTGAGGCGAAGGGACATGCCATTTTTTATGGGTGTAAATGATATAGAGTGCGGAATGCATTCTATACCCGTTTGGAGTTATCTGGAAGGGATCAACCCCGAAGTAATTGGCCACTCCCTGGAAGTAAGGATGAAGAGGCAGGATTGCTCTTGCCTTAATGTGGTACCTTGACCAGGTGCTGAAGGCCCTGCCAGGCAGGTTTGCCCGTTGGTCGGTGGTCAGTGATCGTGCTAGGGGGAGCAAGGTACCATTCGACGTTTGGTCGAATGGCATTGCGGAGACGGGATTGTGTTTGGATTTTGGGATCAGTGGTTTCGTCTCTACCACTGGTCGAAGGAATCTCAACCTGAGAAGCAGGCTGGTTTTCAGAAGGTTTTGATGTTTTCTTTTTCTGGGTAGTGGATTTTACTCTACCCATTTTGGATGGACTGGAAAGAGGTCTGTTTGGGGGAATTCGAGAAAAAGGGATTTCTGGAACTAGCAGCGACGATTGTTCTTCGTCCTCGAGCAATTGGGCCAGTAGATCGTCGTCAATTGGCCTCTCACCTCCCCACAGATCTTGCATGAAAATCTGCGAACATAAAAGGGGAGATGAGAATCTAATGGCCAATAGGATCAAGATGTTTAAAAGTTGGAATAATGTTTCTCGTGTATAAAAGTTAAGCTTTTATACGACCATCAACATTCTGACAAAAAACACTACATTTCAAGTGAACAGTTTGGAAAATAGATTAAAAAGCAGAAGTGAAATTTTTTTCAGGAAAATCTTTTTGACTCTGAAAGGGCGGGAAAAACCCAGTTTTTTCTACAAGCTTAGAAATCGAATTTTTACTTTGATTTCATGCCCTAAAGTTATAATCCTAACTACCCAACTAATTCATCATCCCAGCAAAGTGTTATTTTCCTACCAAACTTAGCGGAAATCAATATACCCATTTACCTCGAAACCATTTTGCAAGAACTAACAAGAATATTCAAGAACTTAGAAATAAAAAATAAAGGGGAAAACAGGCACATCACAGCATAATAGAAAAAAATCGACCAAAAAGTTTACTTGGATGGAGGATTGGAGTGAAGATTTCAGAAGAATGGACATGCGCACCTTGAATCAGCGAAGTTGTCTGGGTTTGTTTTGCTTTGTTCTTTAGAGTTCTTGAAGACAAGAAGATTGGTAAAAAGTGAAAAGTAAAGAAGATGGGTTATTTATATTGATTATGGCACTGTAAAAGAGGTAATAATGGGAATTACTTTTTCAAGACATGGGGAAACGCAATAGTCGTCAGACAACTTTTTGGAAACTGAAAAGACATGATTAGTTGCCTTTTTCGAGAAGGCATGGGCGGCTCTGACAGATTTGGCGGGGTATGTGAAGGGTCAGTCTCCTAAGTTTACTTTATGTTGGTCGCAGTAAAATAAACTTGAGTGGCAAATGTTTACCCAAAAATGACTCCTGATGACGTGGCAAGAATTTACTACATGTGGTTGGCACGTGGCAGCGTTAAAGTGAAGGGATGTTGTTCGCCTATCGACTAGATGTCTATTGCCTCATCAAATCTCGTGATTAGATGCGACCAGTCTGGTCGCATGCTTCAATTTATTTCCTTTAAAGATATGTAATCTTGTAATAACTACATTTATGATATTTTTTCTTTATTGCCTTGATACGCTGATATTAAGGATAATTAAGGCCCATTGGCCCATGTAACCCCCTTGAGCCTATAAATATACGTGAGAGGGCTCAAGGAAGGGACTTTTTACTTTTGAACCTGGAACTTGAATACTCATAGAGAGAACATAGTGTGATTATCTACCGAAAAGTTGTAATTCTCCTAAGGCTGGTGAAACTCAAGAACCCTAGTTCTTTGATTGTAGCATTAGGATTCAACATCAATAAGAACACTAAGTGGACGTTGGTTATTACCACACAGTTGGGGCCGAATCACTATAAATCATTTGTGTCACCTTCTTCCCATTTGATTTCATTCTTGATTTCCTTTTTGTTTCTTTGTCGTTATTTTGACTCCGTGTTGTTGGCCAAATCGTGGGTCAACATTAACTATTATAATTAAAGAGTTTAATTATTTAGTTTCAATTTATTGGAGCTTAATGTTATAGGTCCATGGTCCCCGAAATGGCTCAAACAAACACTAACAAAGATAAATACAAAAATGGGAAAAATGACTTATTTGATAAGTAAAATATTATTCTATGCACTAAATATAATTATTGTATAATTATGTGTAATTAATTAATTGAGAATTAATTAATTATTTGATTTAACAAAAACATAATTAATTTTGAATTAATTTATTTTTGGGATTTTTAATATTTAAATAATAAGAAAAATTGGGAAAAATCACATGCCTTCCTTGGCATGTGGTACACGTGTAGCACAGTGCACAATCACTGTGCTACACACACAAGAAGCTTCTAGAAGCTTATTTGTTCCACAATTTTAGTTATTTAAATATTAAATAAATAATGAGATATTATAATATAATTAAAATATTATTATTTAAACAAAATTTGATAACTAATTAGTTATTTTCAAATTGTTTAAAATAACTAATATTTTATTTTTAATATATTGGATATATTAAATATAGGAGATCAGTTTTTCAGAGCGATACTTTTCAGTGATAGAAAATATATATCGTGAAATTTCCCTAAGAGAAAGAGAACAGTGATACAAGCATAGGTCACTGTTCTTCAAAAACTTAGGTCCAAACTTTATCAGATCTCATGTGTTGAGAACATCTGATAAATAGATTTTGCCTATTATTTTTTATAACGAGCCCACACTCGTTCTTTGAGTGTTGAGAACATTTTGGAAGATCCTGGTGTGAGATCTCAAGGATTTTTGCCGTACAAAAAGATAGCAGCAAGGAAGGACTTGAGGTAATTTTCTATTCATATATTTGATTCAATATATATATGTATGTGAAGAAGTGGATCTTGAAATCTTGTGGGGTTCAATTAACAATTTTGATTGTTGTTCCGCTGCGTATAATCTCTGATTTGATCTATTAAAACCAACAAATGAGCCTTAGTAGTGGGTCCGACATACTGAACCTAGCTTTCCTCCATGCAAACTCGAATTGTTAAGACCCATTTACCTAAGTTGGTCTTAATTGTGTTAGGTTAATTTTTTTAGTTGGACCTAATAATTGATTAGAAACAAATTTATTCTATTTTTGAATTAATTTTCAATGATAATTTTAGAATTAATGGGAAAATTATAAACTATGGTTTATTAATTATTTTAATAATTTGGCAAACCTAAGTTGATATTATTCAAAAATAATAAAATACTAAAAGATTTAATAATGAGTTTTAAAATTTTGAATTAGATCTCCATTGTTGATTTAACAAGGTTAGAGATAGATGGTTATAGATGGACCTTCTATAGACTCATCCCTACGGTGACTATAGGAATTAAGTCTATAATAACCGAAACCGTGGGTCAAACTCATAAAGTAAGAAATATTTGTGACTCTCACGTATCAGACACATGAGTTTTCGTTACTTTGATCAAATGGATAGGTCGTTAATAAAAGTCAATGATGTTTTATTAATTCAGATGTTTCTCTATTTAACTAAGTGAATATTTGTGACTCTCTCCTACCGGGACACATGGGTTCATGGCTAGTTAAAGTACCTAAGAAATAAAAGATATGTGTTTTAGTATTTTTCTTATCTCAAACATTTTGTATGTTATGCTATTTCTAAAAATTTAATGAATAAATATTTGTCTAGCAATGCGTTGATTTCTAATTAGTTGATAATCGTAGCTCTAGGCTTCCCACCCCATACTCTCTCTAATCTCTAAAAGATTACTCTATGGTGAAAACATCACAAAATGTTTGTCCAACATCAACATGGTGTTGATTATCGACAACATCGAGTTCGTGATAATCAAAGATATTCCTATTTTTCTTATGCAACAATTACCAAATCCTTCAAAGAGGATTGTTGATGGTGGTTCGAGCAAAGGAAAGAAGGAAAATACTACTAAACAAGATCAATGAGAAGTTGCTTTAAGATTTTTCTTAGAAGAGAAAATGAGGAATAAATTCAAACAAAAAGAATAAGAAGTCCACTGGCAAGGCACCAAATTCTACAAAGAATCTTGGAGCAAGGTCTGATTAAAAGTACACTAAAGGGGACTGTTTCCAACTACAAGGAGATTGGGAATTGGAACAAGATTGCCTAGCACTCAAGGCATATGGAACCCAAGATAATAAAAAATTTCTTGGATGCAAGTGATTTTAGAGGATGATACTTCATTTTTGGATCGCTGAATCAAGATCTACCAAACATGCATGCATTTTTTTTCTCCTTTTTAGCATTGGGAAAGCCATGAAGGATAAAAAGCCAAAGCTAGGAATCCATCAAGGGTTCTTTGTATCAAATAAGGAAAAAGGATAAGCTTGAATGAATTTTGGAAATAAATATATTATTTTAAGACAATGTTTATTTTATTCCGATTTTCAATGGAAATTTTAATTTCAGTTTTTCTTATTACATCAATAACAATTTGTAGTTACTTTAACAAGTAATAAAATCCTATTTCTTTAAATGGATGTGAATTGTGGGGTGGATGTATGAAAAATGGGCTATACCTATTGCAACTAAACAAACCCTATGTTCTAAATATAGGGTTTTTTTAAGAAGACTAAACCTAGGACCGCTAAACGACAAAAGGTCAATAACATTAGAAATGAGGTACCTTTTGTTAGGAAAACTTATACAAGATCTTTATTTATTTTCATGTAGATCTAAACTTAAATAAATTAATATGAGATAACCTAGAACATGTTTCTAAAATTGAATTCAGAGAGAAACAAAGATAAGAATACTTACAGTATACGTAGCAGAATGAAAGAGTCCTTCCTTCAGTTTCTCTAACTCTTGTATCCTTTCTGTCGCAGAGTATTATCAAGAAACTGAATTGTTCTTCTAATTTCTTCACAGTCTTCCAATGTATCCTTAGAATCACCTAGACTAGTGTGGGAAATTTTCAATACATGAGATAGATAACGAGAGAAGAAGAGAAAATAACAAAGAGGCTTAGAGAAGGACTTGTGTTTAGAGAGAATCTAAAACTATCAGAAAACCAGTGATTAAACTTATGTTTAGACTTATGTTTTCAACTCGCTCTAAGCACTCATTTTATAGACTCAATTAGGCCATTTAATTTAATTAAAAAATTAATAAAATAATGGCTAATTTGAAGTCCTAGGTCAAAATTATCATGGGCTTTAGGCCTATGAAATTTCCCATTTGATTATAAGCCCATTGGACTTAAAATCAAGGCTTGTATTATTTTCTATTGATTTAATTAATTAAATAATTATTTAAATCCTCTATCAAATTAATTATTTATAATTTGAACCTTGATTTAAACTTATTTATTAATTTAGATACCAATTTATCTTAATTAATAAATCTGCCATAATTTCTCTTTTCTTCTAAAAAATACAAAACTCTGTGAAACTATCCAAAATTGATCTTGTCAACTTTAATAATTCTAATTGATAATTAAATCAATTAATTGGATTATCTAGATGATTTTATCCAAGGTACAATGGGGACCATAGGCCTATGAAATCAAGCTCTAATAAGTTATCATATATCTAACAAATAAATTTACTAACTTATTAATTCCTCGTGACTCCACTATAGACTTGGAATTGCACTCTTGAATTCATAGAATGTTCTATAACAAATATAGATACGCTATTAATTATCCATTGTTACAACCACAATTGTCGCTTAATCCTCTATAGACGGTCTGCAATGAGATGGGTCCTTAAAAGACTTAGTTCCTTGTAAATGATATTTCAGTAAACTAATTTAATTACTGAAATGAGATCTCTATCATTTAACACCTTGAACCAAACTAAAATGAAACCATTGTTTCACTTCTTCATCAGAAGCTATAGATGTTCATATCTATGATTAACACTCCCACTCAATTATACTATCGAGTTCCCAATATGTAATTATGGGCTAGTCCGTAAGGTAAGCTGGTAACGAACAAGTCAAAGAACTCAAATAATACAATCAGTTAGAATACTAACCACTCAGAATTGAGATTGAATTGACCTATGGTCAACTATATGATATGACTAGAATAGATAATAACGATATGCTTACTTATCTTATAAACTTTCAATATCGGTCCTGTCCGATGTAACAAATACATCCGATCTTATCTACTTTGCTAATGTTCTGAAAAGAACATAATACTGTAATGTGTAAGTAGATCATATCGTAGATTGGCAAGTCAGTGTAAATCCTGTGCACTGACTAATCTTAGGATTAACTTATTTTGAACAGATAATCATATTTATATTTTTCGCTGCTAGAAACTTGGGGCAATCCTATTTCCAATGCCCCTTCTCTTTGTGGTGAAAACACTTATCTTTACCTTTCTTGATTTTCTTGTTCTTCCCCTTAGGCATCTGTGCACTAGGTTGTGCACTCATCTTTGCAGCCTTTGCAGGCTTGGGGTTGTTGTTTTGTCCATCTTTCCTCTTGTTTCCAGCTTTCGAAGACAAAGCTTGGTTAGCTTCAGCCTTAGCTGGATAAGCAGCAAGAACAATAGTCTTATTTTCTCCCATTTTACTAGGTCCACCCATGATAGGTTCAATAATTTGAAGCTTGTTCAAGAGCTGCGTCAGACCATAGTTAAGTTGATCACGAACGTGTAGATACAGTGTCATCGGAGAATTTACGCTGCCATCACGAACGTGCGGGGACAGTGCTATCCAAGTATTTACGGTGCCATCACGAGCACTGACGGTGCCATCACGACCGTACGGACACGATGCTTGTTATGGGGATTCCTGAATCATGACAAACTCGAAGTTGTCACCAATCAGTTCTATGTTGATATTCTGCTTCCTATTAAGGAAGTTTTCTCCAGTGAGTTTCTCCATCAAAAGTTGAGAAAGGATGGGAGTAGACGCAAACACTACTTAACTTAAAACTACAAATTACCAATAAAATAGAAATCAATCACATTTGCTCAATAAAACTTCTATTCACACAAATTTCAAGAAATAGCACAACATATACCAAAATATGTAAGATATGATAAAAAAAATACCAAAATAATCATATCTCTATTTCTTAGGTTTTCAACTAATCTATGACATCCTTCTCCCGGTTGGCGAGAGTCAAAAAATACCACTAGTTAAATAGAGTTGTAAACTCATTTAATAATGGACACTACTATTAACAACCTACTATTCGATCAAAATAAGAAAACAAAATCTCTTATTTTATGAGCTAGACCCACGATTTCGATAATCATAGATTTAGTCCTAGTAGTCACCGTAGAGGTGAGTCTAGTAGAATTTGACCTATAATTTTCTATCTTTCGAGATCTAACCTTGTCAAAATAGCTAATGAACACCTTCCATATGGGGACAAATCAAAGCGCCTCGAGGCCCCATTAAGCTATCGACTATGTTAAACCAACGGTGGAGATCGAATAAAATTCTTAAAATAAGCTCATTATCAAATTAAAAAATAGTATTTTATTATTTATTTTTAGAAAATTAATGACTATGGTCTTCCACCGCAAGGGGGGTCGATTGAGATTGTTTGAGTAATTCACGTAATCGTTGACCTCTTGCCAATTGATTCTGAGTAGCTTTATCGAGATCAGAGGAAAATTGTGCAAAGGCTTCTAATTCTGCGAATTGTGCCAATTCTAATTTTAATTTGTCGGCTACCTGTTTCATGGCTTTAATTTGAGCCGCGGATCCTTTTCCAAAAAATTGTAAGATTAGAATTTTTAAAACCAAAGTCCTATAATTTCCTATTAATTATAAAGTGTCACATTGAAACAAATTCAATTAATTTAGAATTAATTTGTTGCTAATCAATATTTAGGTTTAACTAATATAATGAACATATACAATTAAGTCCAACTCAAGTAAATGAGCCTTAACAATTGGGCTTGTATGGAGGAGGGCTGAGTCCAGTATGTCGTTCCCACGACAAATGCCCCCAATCTTCCATATAAGGTGCAAAAGACAAGAATTTAAACATTTGTTTTATTAATTGTTATTAGTTGATTAGGCCCACTATAGTCATGCAAAGCAAATGAGCCTTCACAAGTGGAATCACCCACAAGAGAGGAATTTAAACTTTACATTTTCTAATGTGCCCAAATAAAACCTATCATTTTATGAATATTTTTCTTGGCAAAATCCATATATCTAACAAACATATGGGCCACTATATGCTTCTAAGCCCAATTGTAAAAATACCACATATAGTGCAAACAAACATGTTATAATTGGATGGACCTAATCATGTTACTTTATGAGCAATTCTATGAATTTATGCAAAAATACCACAATTTATTTCATTTGCAAAAATACCACAATTAATTATCTAGAATTTATCAAAAATTCAAATTAATTAAATTTTTACAAAAAAAAGGTCAATTTAAATGAAATTTATCAACAATTAACCATAGCTAATTTAAATTTCATTTATCAACAATCAACTTGGTTTTAGGTTAATTTGAAAAAAATATTAATTTAATTTAAATAGGATTTATCAACAATTAACCAAAGTTAATTTAAATCTCATTTATTAAAAAACATATTTTATTAATTGGCTGAAAAAATGATATTTTTCAAAATTTAACCAATTTTAAAATTTAAAATCAATATCTAAACTGTTTTTAAAAAATATCTTGTGTTGTTACAACTATTAACTAATATTTTAACCATTAAAAAAACAAAATATTAATAGTTATAACAATAATAAAATATCTCAAAATAATTAATCAAATTCAAATATCAATAAAAATATCTAACTAACAATATTCAAATTTCAAATAATTTAAATATTAAAAATTATAGAATAAAAAGATATTTATATTTTCAAATAAAGATTTAATAAAAATATCAAGAATTTAAAAGAAAATATCTTAAATATCTGATATCATAATTCTAATATTTTAATATATTAAAAGATTTAAAATTAAGTTGTTAGTCTATTTTTAAATTTGAATTTGAATCTTTGTAGAAAATATCTAATTATTTAAATCTCAACTAACAAAAATATCTTATTTTAAAAAAAATAATTTTAAATACAAAAACAAATCTGATATTTTTGGCTTTGATTATAAATAATTTATTTCCACAATTTTTAATTTTCTTTAATTTTCAAAAAAAAATTAAAGGAAAAAAAATTTGGATGAACAGTACCCGTTTCGGGTACTATTCACCCGATTTCTCTGGCTACTGGGGCGCGCGCGTGCTGGAGGTGAAGGGCTGACAGATGCGTGCGGATGGTAGGGCTGGCTGCCTGGTGTGCGCTCGCGATGGTAGCCAGAAGAAAAAAATTTCAGAAATTTTTTTTGTGCGATTTTTCAAACCAAAACCATTTTCTAATTAATTTTTAACATGTTTTACACAAAATAAAGCATCTATAAAAATTAATAGCATAGAAAACACTACAAATAACCTAAAAATTGCTAATAATCACATAAAATCAATATGATACATAAAAAATGAAAACCATCTAATTATTCACACACATCAAATAATCCAATTTTTAACATGTTCATGCATGAAAATAAAGATTACCAAAGGGTCTGAGGCCAGTTGTTAAGAAAACTTATACAGGATCTTTATTTATTTTCATGTAGATCTAATATTAAACAAATTAATATGAGATAACCTAGAACATGTTTCTAAAATTGAATTCAAAGAAAAACAAAGATAAAAATACTTATAGTATACGCAGCGGAATGAAAGAGTCATTCCTTCAGTTTCTCTAACTCTTGTATCCTTTTTGTCGTAGAGTATTATCAAGAAACTGAACTGTTCTTATAATTTCTTCACAGTCTTCCAATGTATCCTTAGAATCACCAAGACTAGTGTGGGCAATTCTCAACACATGAGATAGATACGGATAGAAGAAGAGAAAATAACAAAGAGGCTTAGAAAATGATTTGTGTTTAGAGAGAATCTAAATCTATCAAAAAACCAGTGATTAAACTTATGTTTAGACTTATGTTTTCAACTCTCTCTAAGCACTTCTTTTATAGACTCAATTAGGCCATTTAATTTAATTAAAAAATAAATAAAATAATAGCCAATTTAGGCCCGTGAAATTTCCCATTTGATTATAAGCCCATTGGACTTAAAATCAAGGCATGTATTATTTTCTATTGATTTAATTAATTAAATAATTATTTAAATCCTTTATCAAATTAATTATTTATAATTTGAACCTTGATTTAAACTTATTTATTAATTTAGATACCAATTTATCTTAATTAATAAATCTGCCCTAATTTATCTTTTCTTCTAAAAAAAATACATAACTCTGTGAAACAATCTAAAATTGACCTTGTCAACTTTGATAATTCTAATTGATAATTAAATCAATTAATTGAGACTATCTAGATGATTTTATCCAAGGTACAATGGGGACCATGGGCCTATGAAATCAAGCTCCAATAAGTTATCATAAATCTAACAAATAAATTTACTAACTTAAGGTAAATTGATGACTCCACTATAGACTCAGAATTGCACTCTTGAATTCATAGAACACTCTATAACAAATATAGATATGTTATTAATTATCCATTGTTACAAGCACAAGTGTCACTTAATCCTTTATAGACGGTCTACAATGAGATGGGACTAAAATACCGTTTTACCCCTCATTGTATTTTATCCTTAAAACACTTAGTTCCTTGTAAATTATATTTCAGTAAACTAATTTAATTACTGACATGAGATCTCTATCATTTAACACCTTGAACCAAACTAAAAGGAAACCATTGTTTCACTTCTTCATCAGAAGCTATAGATGTTCATATCTATGATTAACACTCCCACTCAATTATACTATCGAGTTCCCAAGATGTAAGTATGGGCTAGTCTGTAGGGTAAGCTGGTAACAAACAAGTCAAAGAACTCAAATAATACAATCAGTTAGAATACTAACCACTTAGAATTGAGATTGAATTGACCTATGGTCAACTATATGATATGACTAGAATAGATAATAACGGTATGTTTACTTATCTTATCAACTGTCAATATCAGTCCTGTCAGATGTAACGGTGAAGATTAGAGAGGATGTTCTAGCTGGAACAGCTAGGGACTATTCTATATCTGACATGGGCCTGCTAAGATATAAGGGTCAGATTTGCGTTCCGATGGATGCTGTTATTAGACGAGAGATTCTAGATGAATCTCATACCACTCCGTATTCCTTGCATCCCGGCACCACGAAGATGTACCAGGACTTTAGAACTTTGTATTGGTTGCCGGGGATGGAGGGTGATGTAACTGAGTATGTAGCCAAGTGTCTGACGTGTCAGCAGATCAAAGTTGAACATCAGAGACCTGCAGGATTATTACACCCCTTAGATATTCCATAGGGGAAATGGGAAGACATCGCAATGGGCTTTGTGGTGGGATTGCCTAAGACGGTGGGTCAGCATGATTCAATATGGGTGATTGTAGACAGATATACTAAATCAGCTCACTTTCTACCAGTGAGGACGACCTATACCATTGACCAGTATGCAGATCTCTATGTAAAAGAGATAGTACGACTTCATGGAGCTCCAAGATCGATTGTGTTAGATTGAGACCCCACCTTTACTTCCAAGTTATGGGGAAGTTTGCAGAAGGCAATGGGCACGCGGCTGAAGTTTAGTACAACGTATCGTCCTCAGACCGATGGTCAGTCTGAGAGGACTATCCAGATACTGGAGGACATGATGAGAGCATGTGTACTAGATTTTGAGGGGTCTTGGAGTAAATATCTACCCCTGATAGAGTTTTCCTACAACAACAGTTATCAGGCGACCATAGGAGTGGCTCCTTATGAGATGTTGTATGGTAGGAAGTGCAGATCACCTATTCACTGGGATGAGATGGGTGAGCGTAGATACCTGCGTCTTGAGGCAGTTCAGAGGACCAATGAAGCTATTGAAAAGATCAGAGCTTGAATGGTCGCATTGCAGAGTAGACAGAGGAGTTATGTGAATCCGAAGCGTAGGAACGTGGAGTTCTAGGTGGGAGACTACATCTTCCTTAGAGACTCACCACTCAAGGGAGTGAGAATATTTGGAAAGAAGGGCAAGCCAAGCCCTAGGTTCGTAGGACCATTTGAGATTCTGGAAAGGATCGGTCAGGTGGCCTACAGGTTGGCATTACCTCCGGCGTTTTCGGCCGTGCACAACGTGTTTCATATTTTGATGCTACAGAAGTATGTCTTTGATGAGACTCATGTGCTGAGTTATGAAGATCTGGAGCTGCAGACAGATTTGTCCTTTGAGGAGCAGCCAATCCAGATATTGGACAAGAAGGACAAGGTCCCGAGGAATAAAGTTATACCTTTAGTAAAGGTATTATGGAGGAACAGCAAGGTCGAGGAAGCGACCTGGGAGTTGGAATCAACTATGCAGGACCAGTATCCCAAGCTGTTCAAGTAAAATTTCAGGGACGAAATTCCTATAAGGAGGAAATAGTTGTAACATCCCAAATTTCCTAATGTGGCTTAGTGCCTGGATTAGGGGACCGGGAGGCAATAACTGTGTTATTATGTTAATTAAAAAAAATATAATTATGCTTGCATGTTAGAAATATTAAATATGTGTATGTGGGCCTGTTTCTTATAAGGAGGGTATTTTGGTAATTTGACCCGTTCAAGGTATAAATGCAAATATGTGCTTGTGTGATTGAGACCACATTATTATGTGGATATATTAGGGTTACTCGACGCGAGGCGAACCCGATGAGCAAGTTAGTGGAAAAGTCACAGCAGGGTTTTATACTCGGCTCGGGGTGAGCTTGGGGATATTTTAGTAATTTAGTACATTACTGAGAATTAGTGGGTAATGGGAAATTATTGGTAATCATGTGAGAATATTGGAAGTACCGGGAATCAAAAGGACGTAAATTGTGGATAGCGGGGTTTGAGACAAAGGACGAAATTGCCCTTGTGAACACTTGATGAATATGCTAAGGGCAAGGGGAAAAATAGTCATTTTGTCTAAGTATGGCTGGGAATCTTTGAGATGGTTAAGGAAACTAAAGGAAAGAAGACTCAGCAGCTTACCCTTTCTCTCTCCCTCGTTTTCTCTGTTTTCATGAAGCTTGAGGATTTTTGAGGAAAAATTGGTGATCAAGCCTAGGAATCAAGGTGTTGTTAGGCTTGGGGAACTAGAGGATTAGCTCAAGAGGATCACATAGCAGAAGTAAGGTCTTTAATTCAGATTCAATTATGAAGTTTTTGTGGTTTTGACTGAAGCTTAATGTTTTGCATGTTTGATAGTTAAGAGGATGAGTTTTGAGATTATTGGTGAGTTTTAATCTCGTAATTAGTTGGGTCTTGTTGCATGAAAGGGTTGTGTTAGTTATGGGAATTGAGTTGGAAGACTGGGATAGAATTGGGTGGTTTTTAGTTGGGTTTGGCTAAGGAAAAAACCCAGAAATTCTGGGTTCGAAGGGCTGGGTCGCGGCCTTGTTCTTGGTATGCCGCGGCCCTATGGAGCAAGAAGGAGCCAGGAGGGCTCGGAGGCAGAGGCGGGCCGTGGCGCCTCGGGGGAGCGCCACGGCGCGTGTTGGTTTTCCAGGGGGGCCGAGCCTCTGACTTAGAGGCGGGCCGCGGCATGGGTCCTTAGGGTCGCGACCCTTAAGGGGATTTTTGGACCTAGTGAGGTTTGTAGGTTGGGAACTTAACCTCTTGGGCTCGGGGTCGATTCTACTTCCTTATTGAGTGGAATTTGACGACCCGGAGGCTAGTATTTGGTCTGGAAGCTTTTATTCTCATGTTGTTGATGGAATTCCTTATTATGGTTGTGACTAGGTCTACGCTAAGGGCTCGAATCAGGGATCGTACTCAAAGGGCGTCGCTAGTAACTTACATTCAGATCGAAGGTAAGAAAACTACACCCATTCTGTGAATGCGTGATTAGAGCTTAGTCAATAATGAATATAGATATGATTAAGGCTTTGACTCTATTAATAAGCATGATATAGTTATGTTCGTGGATATCTGATAAGGTACACTGGAATGTGCATAATTATGATTATGCCTATGACTGCTATTTGAATGTATTATAATGCATTGAAATTGTTGATATGTATGCTATATGAGATATGTATTGTCTGTTGTGACTAGAAGCTGGGTTTATAAACCAGAGGGTTATTAGGATGCTAAATGGGGATCGACTTATTAGTCGAGGGCATATTGGACTTTGAAAGACTCATCTTATAAGTCGAGGGTCCTAAAGCTTCGACTTACAAGTCGGGGGCATGTGAGACTTGACTTATAGGCCAAGGACCTAAAGGACTCAGTTTATAAGCTGATATTGGCATTGTGCACATGGAGTGCAGGCCACCATGGCTGGGCCACCCTAGGAGTGCAACATGCACTTGACTAGCTCAGATGCCAACAAATTGAAAGGAAGTGCGGCACGCACTTGCGTGACCCTATGGCTGCTAATTTGTAAAATGACTTCACCAGATTCAGTTATTCCTATTTGACAGATGTGTTACTCTGTGAACTGTTTAATATGTTTTCTTGTTGAGTCTTTTGGCTCACAGGTGCTTTGTGGTGCAGGTAAAGGTAAGGAGAAGCTCAAACAGCCATGAGTCGAAGGGCGATAGCAGTGACATGTACATATGCAATCCGCTCGACCAACACGGCCGAGATGCTCAAGGGAACTAGGGTTAAACCCAACTTTTTCTTCCTAGGTCAGCTTATTATGTAACTTGAATGTTGTAACTAGTTTTTAAACTGATGTTTTTGGGATCCCATGTAAAGAGCATGTTTTTAATTTGATGAAAATGCTTATGAGCTATCCAAAAGTTTTTATACCTAAACCTTTAGTGGCTTAATCTCACGTTTAGTCCAAACGAATTGTTTAGCAAGTCCAGCACTAGTTTTAAACACACTTGGTGACAGACCCAAATTAGCAGGGCGTTACAAAATACATTCGATCTTATCTACTTTGCTAATGTTCTGGAAAGAACATAACACTGTAATGTGTAAGTAGATCATATCGTAGATTGGCAAGTCAGTGTAAATCATGTGCACTGACTAATCTTAGGACTAACTTATTTTGAATAGATAATCATATTTATATTCCACTGTGATTACGTCACTATAAATAAGATTAGCTATATGCTCGAGATTTAATAGAAGTTTATATTAAACAAATAACCATGAAAATAAAACATGTGAGCGAAGTGATTGACCAAGTCAAAAAATGATTTCTATTCTTTTATTGATAATAAAATGAGATTACAAAGAATTTGGGTTTTAATTAGGGCATAAAACCCCAACACCTTTGGAATCTTCGCTTTGGTCATATTTGCTATGATAGGATTCAAAGACTAAAAAAGGTTGGGCCTTTGAGGGAACTCACCTAGGGTGACCTACCTGTTTGTGAATATAGTCTCGAGGCCAGAATGACAGAGCGTCCATTCTCGGTGATAGGAGAAAGGGCCAAAGAACCACTAGGGCTAGTATGTTCAAATGTCTAGGGACAAATGAATATTCAAGCGAGGGATGGTTATGAGTATTTCATCACCTTCATTGACGATTGCTCTAGAGACTCATGTAAGTACCTAAAGCATAAGACTTCTGAGAATTTGTTAAGAAGTTCAAAGAATTCATTGCTATGGATTTAAAACCAAATTAGGTAAAACGTTAAAGATCTTGCGATCTGATAAGGGTGGAGGATATTCGGATAATCAGAACCAAGATCATTTAATTGAGCATGGAGAATCGTCTAAAGCAATTGCCCCAGGGACTCCACAATAGAACGATGTTGCTGAGCGGCGATAATCGAGTGTTTATGAAAATATGTCTTCTATGATAAGCTATTCAACTCTACCAACTTATTACCCAAATATTTTATGGAGACATACTACCTAGACCGCATGTGATATTGTTTTAAATGTTGTGCCATCTCAAAGCTATCTCCAAGACACCACTAAAATTATGGAATGGTCGTGAACCTGGTTTACGTCATTATGGAATTTGGGGGTGTGCTGTTTATGTTAGGGGAAAAAGGAAGGAAAGATAGAATCACGAACTAAGGTTTTTGTAACGCCCCAAACTCCAGGGACCGTTACGGTGTGCCTTGTAAACAGTGCTAAACTAGCTAATCGAGTCATTTGGCCAAAATTGTGAACTAAGTACGATTAGCGGTTTAGGGATTAACAATTTTGGTTAAGATGTAACGTTTCACTAGAACGTTTAATATATACATTGGGATCCCAAAAACATAGTTTCAGAGTCTATTACAGAAAAATATTTACAACAGGCCGTTCTAAGCGGCAAAACAGGGTTCAACCCTAGCTCCTCTTTAAACCTCGGCCGTGGTGGACGAGTAGCTGCATATGTACACGTCATCACCTAAGCTCTCCAACTCAAGGATGGTCCAGCTTCCTTTTGCCTTTACCTGCACCACATAGCACCCGTGAGCCGAAGCCCAGCAAGAAAACACAATATAACATGATATAATATCAACAGTAATTGTATTGATTATTCAGGACCAACAGTCTAAACAAATAGGTGACTAACACAAGAGTCACGAATGTGGGGACAACACCCTTTAGCCATGTGACGATAGGATCACCGGGGCTTAACTGGTAGGCTGTTCTTTCATAAGTTCGATCAGGATAGGTGCATGGTGAATGGTCACCAACATAACCTTCCTCATGACCATAGAGTCATAATCTGGGGACAGCACCCTTTAGCCATGTGACGGTAGGGTCACCAGGGCTTAACAAGTGAGTGAGCATCTCACTAGCTTCAACAGGATAGGTGCATGGTGATTGGTCACCAACATAACCTTCCTCCCGACTCTAGAGTCGTAACTATGGACAGCGTCCCCTAGCCATGTGACAAACAGTCACCGGGGCCATATGCCCTGGCTATGAACATCTGGTCTTAGACCAGGCAAGCGCTTATGAGTTCATCGACTTTAGGGTCGGTCCAGCATTAATGCCATAGAGTCATTCAATGCATGTTCATCGACTTTAGGGTCGGTCCAGCATTAATACCATAGATCCATTCAATGCATGATCATCGACTTTAGGGTCGGTCCCTGACTAGTCAGTGCCATACACAGGTAAGCCATGCAACCAAACACATATCACATGTTCAACATTCATAAACAAGGTATTCAACATGCTTACTAAACAGATACTAGTACAATTAGGACGATGCACAACACAGAGGCTCAAGCTCTGAACGATATCATACCCAGTATACAAAGCATGTCCTAATCACATGTTTCTCGTGCATCACACGTATCATACTTAACAATCCAACATGCACCAGTAATAGCCATGCATGTCACGTTCAATAATCAACCAACATGCATCAAGAATAGCCATGCATGTCATACTCAAGAATCAACCAACATGCATCAATAATAGCCATGCATGTCACATATACACATGGTGTATTTTTCTTACCTCAAAGTCGAGCTAGAATGATTAAAAGAACGACCCTTGAGAACGATCAACTTTTAGTCCTTTAGCGGTCACCTAGTCATAACCAAATATAGGATACCATCAATAAAAATGATCAACACAAGTTCCCAAACCAATATCTAGCCGTTGGGACATCAATCCACACTTAACCAAGTAGTAAGATCAACTCCGAGGCCTATGGCAAGCATCCCTAAGTCAAAAACCCTATTCTGGCCAAATTTGCCTCTATGGGCCGCGACTCACCAGAGCCATGCCGCGGCTCACCCTCAGACAGACGCATATTTCTTCCCATAAACACACTCAGGCCGCGGCACACCATAGAGAGGCCGCGACAAATTACGCAAACCAGCAAGCCACCAACTTGCTTCCCCTGCGTTTCTCCTCGAAACCAAACCTTCAAACCAGTCCCAAACCTCAACCTAACACCCAATTCAACCACTAAACATTATCAACAACTCACTCACATCAAAACCCAAGTTAAACATCAACTAAACTTCCATTAATTCAAACTTTCCATCAAGAAATCACAAGCTGAAAGTTCAAAGCCAAAACAGAGTATACCATGAAACTAATGGTTGGAACTTACCTCAAACTTGATTTTGAATCCCCTTTAATGGCTGAATCAAGTTCTTAAGCTCCCACCTTTGATCTCCTAGCTTAACTCCTCAATTTGGGCTCTCAAAATTCAAAGAAAAGTGAAGGGGAAAACATGTACGGGAGAAGAAGAAGAGAAGATGAGGATGGGGCTCTGTTTTGTTCTGTTTCCACAGCCTACTAAAACTCATATATATCCAAGCTAAATGACCTAAATGACCCTAGGTCATTTAAGGCTTCTAAAGTCTCCCAAGGGTAAAACCGTCCTTTCCCGCCTATCTTGTTAATTATAATTAACGCTCTCCAATTCCCGCTATTCTCAATATTCTCAAATACCAATAAATCATATCCCATTACCCTTTTATTCCCGGTAATGTTCTAATCATCAAAGTGACCCCGAGACTCACCCCGAGCCCCGAACTTAAGCTCGTTATGACTAGACCGAACACTTACATCTCATGATCGTCTCATGCCGAATAGCTCGAACCAATCCACCTTATAATGTGGCTATATTAATTAATCACGACCATGCACCCAAAATACACAATTACGCCCACAGCGGCCAAATTACCAAAATACCTTTATAATAATAAATACTCCCATATGCATGCATGTACCATCATATAATAATATAATTCACTTGAACATGCATATGATCATTAAATAACATAATAAATCAATTATGGCCCTCCCGGCCTCCTAATCAAGGTTCTAAACCTTATTAGGAAATTTGGGGCATTACAACTATCCCCTCCTTACAGAAATTTCGTCCTCAAAATTTACTCAACAGCTCGGAACAAAAATTCCACTCGCTTGACATAAATTTTCAATTTCTCCGGGTCGCTTCCTTGACCTCACCATCTCTATAGCCTTACCTTAACCCAAGGTACATTCTGTTCGATAGAACCTCATCACTTATGTCACAATCTGAATTGGCTATTCCTTACCGGAATACTTAACCTAACCTTTAGATTCTCATAATTCAACTTATAAGTTTCTTAACCCATGTCCACTGCATGGAAACACATAATTCACTGTATACAACTGCTAGTGTCGAAAATAACGCTGACCCAGAATCAACCTATCCAGATCTATTCAGGATCCAATTGCCGAAATGAACTAGGGCTTAACTTGTCTTAATTCCTCACCCTTTTTCCCATCGTTATACCTTAGAAAAGATACATTCTCCCACCTGGAATTCCACATTTTTACTTTCCAGTTCAATAACACTTTTCCATTTATTCTGAGAAGTGAGCATCCATGCTCCACTCCCTGGTAATCTCATTAATCCCCTGAACCACCTCAGGATCCAGACATATATATATCACCTCACTTATCTTATAAGATGTTCCTCCAATAATAATTGGATAACCCTCTCTCTCCGATTTGCCACCAGTTTGAGAGTAATAATCTGTACTGAGTTCCATCTATCTAATCATCACCTTCTAACCCTTCCAAAACTTGGAAGTCACAATAAAGTCTTCATCTAATAAGATAGACCTTGAGTTCACGAAAGCACTCTATCCCTCTCACAAAGAGACTCGAATACTGATCAGCCATACTATTTGCTTATCCTTGCTGATATAATAAACTCATGTGGACTGCTGATCCACAATAACTTAATGCCAATTCATACTGATCCATCAACCTGGGAATCCCACCGCGAAACTCATCGCGATGCCCTTTTATTCCCACTATGAAATACCCATAGGCTGTAATGACCTTGCTGTTTCCTGATATTCTGTCTTGACCTGCTAACAGGTTAAGAACTTTACACATGCCTCAATATATCCCTCTTCATCTCAGGCCATCACTATAAAACTTCCATAACCTGTTACCTTTCCATGATGCCTGAATGAAAAGAACAAAAGAATAGCATGAGATTCATCCAGAATCTCTCAGTTAATCCCAATGTTCATTGGATCCCAAGTCCGATCTCTATACCATAGTAAATCAATACCAAACACTATACAACTCTTAGCTAATCCAGCTAAAGTTTCCCATTCAATATTTTCTCATTTATGGCTCACTTAACCATCTTTCCTTTTTATCTTTCTTGAGATGATAATCTCAACAATAAACTGGCCACCTGGCCCACCAGAAACTCTATTCCAGCCTTGGTCAGATTCGTTAATCAATACATTGCATATACAACCACTTTTCTTTATTACTGGGATATCATAACAATCCACTAACTGATCCTGGTCTATAGAAGACCCATCACACTTTCCCAAGGCACCTGAAATATCTTTACCATCCATGGACACTCCTGTCCCCAAGGCACTCTTCGTTCTTGGCAAGCCTCCGCAGAGAACACACCACTATACCATCGTCCAAGACGATCACAAATCCCATTCAAATAAACCTTTGAATGCACTATTCATATGATTCACAAACACTTGGCATCGAACCAATTCTCAAGACATATTCAGCACTCTCAGTGCTCTAATCTGATACCAACACAATCCTTTATATAATTTACTCTCTCTGATCTCTAACTGGTCCTAACCAGATCCAAGATCCACCTTATAAGATTCCATATTACTCAACAACTAACCCTTTAATTCTTGTAACTCCACTGAGCCACTCAAAAAAGTGTTTACATCTGTTTCTATTTCTGACACTACTCCAATCATCATTCTAGTCTCTTTTCATAAAAGGAAGCCCTGGCAGACCACCTGGAAACACATTTAAAACCCCCAGACTAATTCAGTCTGTCCTGATCTCACTGGTACGATTCAAGTGATATCCATCACGCTAGCTAAGAGTTCCATGCATCTCCCTGCACAACTCTAGCTCTCACTACAAGTATCATAAGCATAAAGTACCATGTACCAAACCGACTAACACAAGGTTTTTCGCTCTCAAGCCCAAGAATTACTATAATTTCCTTGCCATTTAGGATTACTCTTTAATTACTTAACCAATCCAAACCCTAGATCAAACCAAAGCCCATCATAACCAGCTTTATCAAGTTCACTGATGAGTCCTTTCCATAACCCAACTCATCTCTTAAATTACCAATACCATGTTACATTCCCATCACATCATAACCATGTGATCCATATACACCATCTTTATACCCTTCTCTATATACATACTAACAAAAGAATAGCATGGCACCAAAGGCAAACAGCATAATTCAAACTCAGAACTAGAAAACTGACCTGTCACCCCCGAGGAACTGGTCTCGGTCTCAGACTCTGATTGCCCTGGAATAAACACTCGAGTTGGAATCGAGCTGTCTATCCCCTTTTTCTCATCCTTTAACACAGGGCACCTCTTCACAGTATGCATAACCATACCACATGCGAAACATGCCTTTGCTCGGCATTTTCCCAAATGATGCTTCTTGCACCGAGCGCATTCTGGGTAAGGCTTCCAGCTTTTCTTTTTACTTGCTCCAATAAGTGGAGATACCACTATCTGAGCTCCATGCTCTCCAGCACTCTGCTGCACAACTTGAAGTCCTGCGCTCTCAACAGCAAGAGCCTTCCCTACCACCTGAACATAGGTAGAGACTTCATGCACTAGGGCAACTCTAATGCCCTGATCTATTCCAGAATTCAACCCCTGAATAAACTTTTCCTTCCGAGCCATATCTGTGGGTACCATGTCACAAGCAACCTTGGCCAACCCATCAAATTTAGTAACATACTCGGTCACTGATGCATTACCCTGAACGAGATTCAGAAACTCATTCATCTTAACAGTCTTAGCTGCATCACAATAATACCTCTCATTAAACAGCTGCTTGAATTCTTTCCAATCCATTACAGCTATATCTCGTGTCTGGGATATTATCTCCCACCACGTCCGGGCATCATCCCGCAGTACATATGTAGCACAGATCACCCTATCGTGACCCACCAGTCCCATACTATCAAGAATGGAACTGATCATGCCCATCCATTGCTCATCTCTGAATGGATCTAGGCCTCCCTCGAAGACTGGAGGATAAAACTTCAGGAATCTTCCACAGAGAAATTCCCATGTATTCTCAACCCTAGGCTGAGCTAAAACTGATGCCACCCCTGTCATAGCAAAGGAAGAAGTACTCCCCAATAGATTCCGCTGTTGCTTCAAATACCTAATCTCTTCCTCCTGCCTCTGCAATCTTAATTGCAAATTTGTAAGTGTCTGCTGAACATTCATAGGTGCAGATGAAGAACTGATACCCTGGCTATAACTCCCAGCCCCTGTATAACTATCACCAGGCCTCATAACTTGCCTTGAATATAAACCTGCTGATTAAATCTGCAGTCAATAACTTGTCCCATCAATCACAATAAGCATATCAAGGGCTTTCTCCCACGAGATAAATCTTACCACACCACATTCATAAACCACTTGCAGTGCTACAAACATGCCCATGGCATTCATACATTACCCATAATCCCTACTCTTCCAACATTCACACCATGCCTTAACTCCAGCATGCAATAACACAATTTTATATATTCACAGAGCAGGTAATCATATGATCACAGTCATATATATATTCACGGAGCATATAATCATATAATCAAGAGCCAGGCTCTATCAGAATCTCATGCTCCCTAATACAATGTGCAGGTAAAGCATTTGCATTCCATTTAAACAGCTATGCACATAACTACAGATATAGTTACCATTCCTTGAGTAAAGCTATCTTTAGTGATGAGTGTACATGTCCAGCTTGTCTTCAAGAACCATAAACCTTGGCTCGCTCTGATACCAAGTTGTAATGCCCCAAACTCCAGGGACCGTTACGGTGTGCCTTGTAAACAGTGCTAAACTCGCTAATCGAGTCATTTTGCCAAAATCGTGAACTAAGTATGATTAGCGGTTTAGGGATTAAAATTTTTGGTTAAGATGTAACGTTTCACTAGAACGTTTAATATATACATTGGGATCCCAAAAACATAGTTTCAGAGTCTATTACAGAAAAATATTTACAACAGGCCGTTCTAAGCGGCAAAACAGGGTTCAACCCTAGTTCCTCTTTAAACCTCGGCTGTGGTGGACGAGCAGCTGCATATGTACACGTCATCACCTAAGCTCTCCAACTCAAGGATGGTCCAGCTTCCTTTTGCCTTTACCTGCACCACATAGCACCCGTGAGCCGAAGCTTAGCAAGAAAACACAATATAACATGATATAATATCAACAGTAATTGTATTGATTATTCAGGACCAACAATCCAAACAAATAGGTGACTAACACAAGAGTCACGAATGTGGGGACAGCACCCTTTAGCCATGTGACGATAGGGTCACCAGGGCTTAACTGGTAGGTTGTTCTTTCATAAGTTCTATCAGGATAGGTGCATGGTGAATGGTCACCAAAATAACCTTCCTCATGACCATATAGTCATAACTTGTGGACAGCACCCTTTAGCCATGTGACGGTAGGGTCACCAGGGCTTAACAAGTGAGTGAGCATCTCACTAGCTTCACAGGATAGGTGCATGGTGATTGGTCACCAACATAACCTTCCTCCCGACTCTAGAGTCGTAACTATGGACAGCGTCCCCTAGCCATGTGACAAACAGTCACCGGGGCCATATGCCCTGGCTATGAACATCTGGTCTTAGACCAGGCAAGCGCTTATGAGTTCATCGACTTTAGGGTCGGTCCAGCATTAATGCCATAAAGTCATTCAATGCATGTTCATCGACTTTAGGGTCGGTCCAGCATTAATACCATAGAGCCATTCAATGCATGATCATCGACTTTAGGGTCGGTCCCTGACTAGTCAGTGCCATACATAGGTAAGCCATGCCACCAAACACATATCACATGTTCAATATTCATAAACAAGGTATTCAACATGCTTACTAAACAGATACTAGTACAATTAGGACGATGCACAACACAGAGGCTCAAGCTCTGAACGATATCATACCCAGTATACAAAGCATGTCCTAATCACATGTTTCTCGTGCATCACACGTATCATACTTAACAATCTAACATGCACCAGTAATAGCCATGCATGTCACGTTCAATAATCAACCAACATGCATCAAGAATAGCCATGCATGTCATACTCAAGAATCAACCAACATGCATCAATAATAGCCATGCATGTCACATATACACAGGGTGCAGTTTTCTTACCTCAAAGTCGAGCTAGAATGATTAAAAGAACGACCCTTGAGAACGATCAACTTTTATTCCTTTAGCGGTCACCTAGTCATAACCAAATATAGGATACCATCAATAAAAATGATCAACACAAGTTCCCAAACCAATATCTAGCCTCCGGGACATCAATCCACACTTAACCAAGTAGTAAGATCAACTCCGAGGCCTATGGCAAGCATCCCTAAGTCAAAAACCCTATTCTAGCCAAATATGCCTCTATGGGCCGCGGCTCACCCTCAGACAGAAGCATATTTCTTCCCATAAACACACTCAGGCCGCGACACACCATAGAGAGGCCGCGACACATTACGCAAACCAGCAAGCCACCAGCTTGCTTCCCTTGCGTTTCTCCTCGAAACCAAACCTTCAAACCAGTCCCAAACCTCAACCTAACACCCAATTCAACCACTAAACATTATCAACAACTCACCCACATCAAAACCCAAGTTAAACATCAACTAAACTTCCATTAATTCAAACTTTCCATCAAGAAATCACAAGCTGAAAGTTCAAAGCCAAAACAGAGTATACCATGAAACTAATGGCTGGAACTTAACTCAAACTTGATTTTGAATCCCCTTTAATGGCTGAATCAAGTTCTTAAGCTCCCACCTTTGATCTCCTAGCTTAACTCCTCAATTTGGGCTCTCAAAATTCAAAGAAAAGTGAAGGGGAAAACATGTACGGGAGAAGAAGAAGAGAATATGAGGATGGGGCTCTGTTTTGTTCTGTTTCCACAGCCTACTAAACCTCATATATATCCAAGCTAAATGACCTAAATGCCCCTAGGTCATTTAAGGCTTCTAAAGTCTCCCAAGGGTAAAACCGTCCTTTCCCGCCTATCTCGTTAATTATAATTAACGCTCTCCAATTCCCGCTATTCTCAATATTCTCAAATACCAATAAATCATATCCCATTACCATTTTATTCCCGGTAATGTTCTAATCATCAAAGTGACCCCGAGACTCACCCCGAGCCCCGAACTTAAGCTCGTTATGACTAGACCGAACACTTACATCTCATGATCGTCTCATGCCGAATAGCTCAAACCAATCCACCTTATAATGTGGCTATATTAATTAATCACGACCATGCACCCAAAATACACAATTACGCCCACAGCGACCAAATTACCAAAATACCCTTATAATAATAAATACTCCCATATGCATGCATTTACCATCATATAATAATATAATTCACTTGAACATGCATATGATCATTAAATAACATAATAAATCAATTATGGCCCTCCCGGCCTCCTAATCAAGGTTCTAAACCTTATTAGGAAATTTGGGGCATTACAGTTTTCTTGTTTGTAGGCTATCCTAAAGGTACTCGGGGTGGTCTATTTTATAATCCAGTTGACAAGAAAGTGTTTGTTTCCACAAGCGCTACTTTTGTGGATAAAGACTACATAATGAATTTCAAGCCTCATAGAAAAATAGTATTAGATGGAAAAATGATAAACTATTGTTCCATCCTCACCGACACAAGTCAATGAAAAACAAGGTAGATTTAGAAACCACTAATCCAAGTCAGAAGGTTATGGTGCCTCGTCATAGTGGGAGGGTTTCTCGGAACCCGGTACCTATGAGATGGATAGTGAAACCCACAAGGTTGTTGGGGACACAAGTAACAATGATTTGTTGGCCTTTAAATAAGAAATGGCTAACTCTGAAAGGGATCTTTGACTTGAAGCCAAGTACTAGGAAATTGAGTCTAAAAACTCTTAATTTGTATGAGATCTTGTAAAAGCGCCATTGGACTTTAGGCCCATGGGGTGCAAGTGGATCTATAAGAAGAAGATAGGAGCTGATGGAAAGGTCAAGACATTTAAGGCTCGACTCGTGGCAGAGAGTGAAAGTTAGAGAAAACTTTTTCTCTGGTAGCCATGTTAAAATTAATTTAGTATACTCTTATCCATAGCCACAACTCTTGATTAAGAGATAAGGAAAATGGACATCAAAGAAGCATTTTTAATGGTTATCTTGATGAGACCGTTAACATGGATCAATAAGAAGGATTTAACACAGTTGGACAAGAAAGTTGACAAGCTGAGTAGGTCAATTTATGGACATAAACAAGCTTCACACTCCTGTAACTTAAGGTTAAATGGAAACATTAAGACTTGTGGTTTTGAAAAAAAATTAGTTGACCCTTTTGTTTAATAACTTAGGAAAAAAGACATTGTGGTGTTCTTAATCCTTTATGTAGATGATATCTTACTCATTGGAAACAATGTCAAGAAATTATTAGACATAAAGAATTGGCAGGAAATGAAATTCCAAATTTCGTTGTAGCAAGTCGTGTTCTTGGTATCTAGATCATCAGGGATAGAAATAATTGAATTTTGGCTCTAACTCAAGCGACCTACTTAGGTGAGGTTCTTGGTCGTTACTCTGTAACAAATTCTAAAAAAAGATGTTTAGCGTCTTGACATGGAATTTATTTTTCTAAGTACCAGTCTCCAAAGACTCCTCAAGAGAATGAAAAGATGTAATGAATTCCTTATGAATTTGCAGTTAGAAGTCTAATGCATGCTATGTTGTGTGTTGTGACCAAAGATTTGCTATGTAGTGGGAGTGGTGAGCAAGTGCCAGTAAATACTTGGAAATGAAGAATAGATGGAGGTTTGTATCTTTGATGGACTAGAGACTATATGTTAGTCTTTTTAGGTGGATCTTTTAACTTGTTAGGATACATAGATATAGATTTTAGACTGATGTTGATGACTGGAAGTCTACTTCTGAAAAATGTGTTTACTCTTTGTAACGACCCACTAATCTAGACTACTTGGACCATTAACGAATCTATACATAAAACTTACATTTTTGCGGAAATACCATAATTTTATTGAAAACTTATGGAAACAAAGGTTACTTTCATAAAATAAGTAGGATATGGGTACCCATTGTCTTTAAAACAAAAATAACTTAAAAACTAAAAAGAGTTACATAGAAAATGCGGAAAATACATTTAAAACCATAAAAGCATAAACAAGACTACATCCTCGAATCGAATAACGCTCGGCCCCTTGACTCCATTCACCATCGATACACATCCTCTAAGCGTCACGAATCTTTCCGCATCTAAAGCTTATTTCCTGCATATAAACAGAAAGGAATGAGCCTAATGCCCAGCAAGGAAAATCTAACACATAGTCATAAACATAAACATAATTTCATAATAACGTAAAGACATATCATAACACATAATTCACTTATTATAATGGCCATTATTACTTGGGGTCCCATAGACTAAACAAGCTTATGCCCATGAGATTAGTGGGGTCCTACCAGCTAAATAGGCTTATGCCCACAATCCTTTTGGGGTCTTGTTAGTCAAATAGGCATATGCCCAAGCCTACAACATACACATCAATAACATATAACATATGAAAACATAACACATAAAATAGCATAATCATAAACATGTAGATTCTAGCCTATTTTCCTTACCAAAGTTACCGGGATTATGGACTGAGTTGGGACTTTTGGAACACTCCTAAAACCATAAGAAAGAGTGAGTCTAAAGAAAGGAGATGAAATGAAAGAGATGGAAAGACTAAACCATAAAAACATACTTACCAACTTATATGCTTAAGAGCTTGGATTCCCTAACCAAAATAAGAATAAGGTTAGGGGACTGAGTAGAAGGTTTTGAGAAAGGAAATAACATAAAATACAGAAAGGAACTAGAGTTTTGGGTTTACCTCAAAGATTGCAAGATCAATCTAACCTTCACCGAAATACTATAGAACTCACTTCCCAAAGTGTTTGATAAGCTTATGATGTTTAAGCTTATAGTTTTTCCCCAAACCAAGTGTTTACACTCTCACACTCATTTAACACTAGCAGCTTCTGAACTTAGAGCAAATGGTGAATAATGGCTGGGTACTAGGTCCTATTTATAGAGTTTGGGAATGAAAATATCTTGATTTTACTTGAATAAAAATAATGGCTTTTTAGGTGAAAATCATTTGAATAATTGTTCAGCAGAGGCTGAAGACTCGTTCACAAGATGCTGGACTGTTGAAGGAGTTTGAATGGCTGAAAGGAAATGAATTCAAAAGAGTTTGAATCCATGCTGAAGGAGGCGATATATCGCCCCCTGTAGGCGATATATCACCTGGGCCAGTATGCCCGAGGCGACCGTGCATCGTTTCGTGTTTTCCGTATCTACGTGCTGCGACATATCGCCCCCTATAGCTGCGATATATCGGCATACGCTGAATATTTAAACACGAAATTACACATTTTTAGCTAGATTTGAATGGAGTAAACAGCCTTGACTAAGCCCTCAACGTACTCAAAGCTGCTGACTGACCCTATAACATTCAAACTTTACTCCTTATTATATTTAATCCTCAAAAATCTTAATCCTTAATTACCATTCAAAACATGTGCTTAAAATCCTATTGGTTGATGTCTAAACCTTATAATATAATAATATAATCCTTAATATCAGTCACTTTAATCAAACCTTAGGTTATACTTAATATTCTTAAACTATAGGTTAAACTTAGAAAATCTATAAGTACTACTATGAGTGTCCAAATAATTCCCGGTCTGAACCAAAAATCCACAGTAACAAAGATAATGCTATAAATACTATTATACCACTATCTATCTTAGCTAAGTAAAGTTCTTGGACTCTACAATTCTCCCCTACTAAAAAGAATTTCGTCCTCGAAATTTACTTATCACATAACTCCGGATACCGGGCTTGCATGTCCTCCTCCAACTCCCACGTTGCCTCGCATTCAAAACTATTGCTCCATAGGACTTTGACTATAGGAAAGTTCTTGGACCGTAACTGCTTCATCCCTCTATCTAGGATGCTAACCGGTCGTTCCTCGTAACTTAAGTCTTTCTGGAGCGCTATCGTATCGTTCTTGAGGACGTGAGATGGGTCTGACACATATTTGCGTAACATCGAGATGTGGAAGACGTTGTGACTATCGGCTAGTGCTGGCGGTAGGGCTAGTCTATACGCAACTGTTCCCACTTTGTCCAATATCTAAAAGGACCTATGAATCGGGGACTAAGCTTGCCTTTCTTTCCGAACCGCTTGACACTTTTCATAGGAGATATCTTCATGAAGACTTGATCTCCAACTTGGAATTCCACATCGCGTCGCTTGGTATCCGCATAGCTTTTCTGTCGGCTTTGAGCTGCAAGCATACGCTGTCTAATAAGCGCTACTGCTTCTTGAGCTTGTCTAACAGCTTCGGGCCCTAGAAGCTTCCTTTCTCCTACCTCGTCCCAGTGCAATGGTGATCGGCACCTTCTTCCATATAGCAACTCATAAGGTGCCATCTCGATCGTCGACTGGTAGCTGTTGTTGTACGAGAACTCGATCAGTGGTAAGTACTTGTTCCACGATCCTCCGAAATCAAGTATACAAGCGCGTAGCATATCCTCTAAGATCTGAATCGTACGCTCAGACTGCCCATCTGTCTGAGGATGGAAAGCTGTACTAAGGCTTAACTTAGTACCCATAGCTTGCTGTAAGCTTCTCCAAAATCTTGACGTAAATACCGATCCTCTATCTGACACTATCGTCTTGGGGATTCCATGCAATTGTACAATCTCCTGGATGTAGATGTTGCATATTGGTCTGCCGTGCATGACGTTCTAACAGGCAGAAAATGAGCCGACTTGGTTAGTCTATCTATTACTATCCAAGCGGAATCATGCTGCTTGTTCGTCTTTGGTAGACCCGTCACGAAGTCCATGGCTATATCATTCCACTTCCATTCCGGTATGCTAAGCGGTTGCAATAATCCTGCAGGCCGCTGATGCTCCGCCTTCACTTGCTGTCATGAGTCATCTTGGTAGACCCTGGATGAACCGAGTATGGGGTGTTGTGCGCTTCTTCTAGGATCGTCTTCTTAATACTTTGATCGTCTGGCACGCATACCCGATCCTTATATCTCAATAAACCTTGACTGGATATTGAGAAATCTGTAGTCTTGCCTTCTCTGACTGCATCCATGTGCGTTGCTAGCGAATCATCATGTCTCTGACCATTTTGTATGTCTTCTAGCAGATTCGATTGGATAGACAAGTTAGCCAGCTTGCCTACAACCACTTCTATTCCGGCACTGATAAGCTCCTGTTGCAGTGGCTTTTCTATTCCGGATAAGGCTGCTAAGTTCCCATAACTTTTTCGGCTAAGTGCATCGGCAACTACGTTTGCCTTCCCCGGGTGGTATAGGATTTCGCAATCGTAATCCTTTACTAACTCTAACCACCTGCGCTGCCTCATGTTAAGCTCCTTCTGAGTAAAGAAGTATTTTAAACTTTTGTGGTCCGTATAAATCTCGCACCGTTCTCCGTAAAGATAATGGCGCCAGATTTTTAACGCAAAGACCACCGCTGCCAACTCCATATCGTGAGTTGGATAGCGTTGTTCATACTCCTTTAACTGACGTGAGGCGTAGGCTATCACCTTGTCATTCTGCATCAGTACGCATCCCAATCCTAACTTTGATGCATCACAGTAGACAACGAACTTGTCGTTGGGTGTTGGGACACTAAGTACTGGTGTTGAGCAAAGCTTATCCTTAAGCAACTGGAAGCTTTCCTCACACTTATCATTCCAGTTAAACTTTTGTTGCTTCCGGGTCAGGTTGGTGAGTGGAGTGGCTAACTTAGAAAAGCCCTCTACAAACTTTCTATAGTAACCTGCTAGCCCTAAGAAGCTTCTTACTTCCGACGCGTTCTTTGGTCTAGGCCAATCCTTCACGGCCTCTACCTTCGATGGATCCACAGCAACTCCGTCTTTCGATATGATGTGTCCGAGGAACGCCACTTGTGAGAGTCAAAACTCGCATTTCTTGAACTTCGCGTAGAGTTGGTGCTCCTTCAATCGCGTCAAAATCATCCTCAAATGTTCCTCGTGCTCTACTTCATCCTTGGAGTATACTAAGATATCGTCGATGAATACAACGACGAATTTATCTAAGTAATCCTTGAAGACCTTATTCATTAAGTCCATAACGCGGCTGGTGTGTTAGCAAGACCAAAAGACATAACCAACTCGTAATGTCCATAACGAGTCCTAAAGGCTATCTTAGGAATATCTTCTCCTTTTACCTTGAGCTGATGATACCCGGACCTTAAATCGATCTTAGAGAATACAGTCGCGCCTCGGAGTTGATCGAATAAATCGTCAATCCGAGGTAGCGGGTACTTGTTCTTAATCATTACTTTGTTCAGCTCACGGTAGTCTATGCACATCCGCATACTTCCGTCCTTCTTCTTCACGAATAGTACCGGAGCTCCCCATGGTGAATGACTTGGCCTAATGAAACCCAAGTCTAGGAGTTCTTGTAGCTGCGTCTATAACTCCTTGAGTTCCGTAGGTGCCATCCGGTATGGTGCCTTAGAGATAGGCTCGGTGCCTGGTACTAATTCTATCGTGAAGTCTATCTCTCGAGTTGGCGGCAATCCTAGCAAGTCATCGGGAAATACCTCTGGAAATTCTTGTATAACTCGAACATCTCCATCCTTAAGTGGCGTCTCCCTTTCCACGTTTGTGATGCTGGCTAAGAACGCTTGACATCCTTTCTCTATCCTTTGTTGAGCTTTGAGAGATGACACTAACGGGGTGCGTAATCCTGAAGCTTGTCCCATGAAGCATCGTCTCTGGCCGTCAGGAGTTTCGAACATCACCTTCTTGCGTTTGCAGTCGATCGTTGCGCCATGCCGTGCTAGCCAATCCATGCCTAGTATTACGTCGAAGTCCTTGACCACTAGCTCTATCAGGTCTCCTTCTAGTTCTATGTCCTCAATCTTGATCGGTACGCCTCGTACTATTCGTGATGATAGAACTACTTTGCCCGAAGGCAACTCGGTCACAAACCTAGTTCTAAATCTTTCACTAGGTTTGTCTAGTTTTTCTATCATTCCTAACGAGATCTACGAGTATACAGCTACCAATCAAGTGATACTAGAACATATACTATCGAGGATAGGATCTGACCTGTAAATCCTTAGCATGGGTTCCTCCTTGGGTCAATGCAAAGACTTTGGTCTGGAACCATCGTTTAATCCTTCTTCTCCTCACTAACATTCATCAGAATCCTTTCTATTTCGATTGCCGCTTCTAGAACATTGGCATAGGTAGTGGTTCCCAGGTTTGCTAACTTAACCCCTAATTCCATCTTTGGTCTAAGTCCTCTTGGTCAACCTCGTAAAGTCGGTTGGGACCAACTCTGGTGCAAACTTGACTAATCTGTTGAACTGACGAGCATATTCTTCTACCATTAGCGATGAATGCCGAGGTGTAATACTTCTTGTGGAATGGCTCCACAAATCTTGTCCATATCATGGTGGTGACATCGTTAGTCTGATGAACTAAGTCCCACCATACTCTGGCATCCTTCTTGAGTAATGACGAGACGCAGGATATGCGGTCTGCATTACTGAGATTCATGTGCGTAAGAATTGGCTTCACATTCCTTAGCCACTCTTCTGCCTCAAAGGGGTCTATAGTCCCTTTGAAGTTTGGAGCGTGCTGTTTGCGGAACCTTTCATACACTGACTCCATATTCGGTACTGGATGTGGCGCGTAGTGCGTCACTGGCCATCCCCCATATGGACCAACTTGTTGGGGTGCTAGGGCCATTTGTTGTAGCTGCGACTGCGGTTGCGGCGGAGGCTGAGGCTGAGGCTGAGTCTGCGCCTGTTGACGTTGTTGCTGCAAGAGTTCCTCGACTTGTTGTCGCCGTCTAGCGATTTCCGCGGTGTTGTCAGCTGACGGTGTCGGTGCGTTGCGGCTAGTAGTAGCACGCACTCCTCTTCTGCGAACTGGAGGGCATCATTGGTCGTTGGAATCAACGTTGGAGGCGTTTCCGTTGGTGCGTGCAGATCTTCGGAGCGACATTTTCACCAAAATTTCTAACAGTCGAGAACTTGTTAGAACTTACCCTAATAGGCTCTAAGGCAAAAAATTATTCTAAAACAAACATATCTCGGACCTATTTATTATGACTTCTTATGAAAAATTATATAGGTCTTTATTTATTATTAGAGTGGGTTTCTATACTTAGAAAAACAAGTCATCTTTATTTTCTAGGTGTGTTTCTAATCATCCTATATGACTTAATTCTCAGGCTCGAAACTTATCTTTGTTCCAAAGTTAACCATATTGAGGGAGGGCTGGGATCAGTAAAATCGTTCCCACTACTAAGGCCCCCTAACTCTCAATAAGGAAACTTGGTTCATTGATTTGTATCCACCTTCACTGAACTTAGTCATTATTCATTTTATTTATTACTCATTATGATTGCGAAAAAAAAAATCAAACTCATACATGAAAATAAAATAACATGAACTTAATTTGGAAATTTTTTTTTTTTCACTTATTACAATCATAAAATAAAGAAATAAACAAAACAAACATTGAAAAAAACTAGCTATTCTTAAAAATCGGGATCTTCTACATCCGATCCTTCATCTAGCATATCATTATCTATCTCCTTATAATCATCATTGTCTTGAGCCTCAAAATTTCCTCGGGGAAGATTCAAGAAGATTCTATGTTGTTGCTCATTAGTGAATTGAAACTCTAAATCATAGGTGAACTTAAGTATGAGAGAATAATATCTTAGGGCTGCTTGTAAGTCATCGTCATTATTTATATTCTCCCATATTTCTTCTAAAGTTAAAATTGCTGAAGGAAAATCTTTTAAAAGCCTGATTACTAGGACATATTGTTCTGCAGCTCTCATCATAATTTGCCTAGATTTTTGAAGGTGACCTATCTCTTTGTGGAACAAGATCAATCTTCGAGTGATCTTTTCTAGTGCTCCTACGGTGTTTCTTGGCTCCCTTATTCTTTTTAAAGACTTAATGGCTCGTATATCCTCATTGCTTAAAGCTCCGTTCATTCTTAACTGAAAACATAAACACTAAAAGTATTAGCTATACACATAGACAAAGTAACTTGTAACTTGTAACTTAAACACTTACTTGGCGGTCCGATTCGGAGCTTTGAGCATGTGTATCGAGGAGAACTTCATGCGAAGGAACCGTTTGCTCTGATACCAACTGTAACGACCCACTAATCTAGACTACTTGGACCATTAACGAATCTATACATAAAACTTACATTTTTGCGGAAATACCATAATTTTATTGAAAACTTATGGAAACAAAGGTTACTTTCATAAAATAAGTAGGATATGGGTACCCATTGTCTTTAAAACAAAAATAACTTAAAAACTAAAAAGAGTTACATAGAAAATGCGGAAAATACATTTAAAACCATAAAAGCATAAACAAGACTACATCCTCGAATCGAATAACGCTCGGCCCCTTGACTCCATTCACCATCGATACACATCCTCTAAGCGTCACGAATCTTTCCGCATCTAAAGCTTATTTCCTGCATATAAACAGAAAGGAATGAGCCTAATGCCCAGCAAGGAAAATCTAACACATAGTCATAAACATAAACATAATTTCATAATAACGTAAAGACATATCATAACACATAATTCACTTATTATAATGGCCATTATTACTTGGGGTCCCATAGACTAAACAAGCTTATGCCCATGAGATTAGTGGGGTCCTACCAGCTAAATAGGCTTATGCCCACAATCCTTTTGGGGTCTTGTTAGTCAAATAGGCATATGCCCAAGCCTACAACATACACATCAATAACATATAACATATGAAAACATAACACATAAAATAGCATAATCATAAACATGTAGATTCTAGCCTATTTTCCTTACCAAAGTTACCGGGATTATGGACTGAGTTGGGACTTTTGGAACACTCCTAAAACCATAAGAAAGAGTGAGTCTAAAGAAAGGAGATGAAATGAAAGAGATGGAAAGACTAAACCATAAAAACATACTTACCAACTTATATGCTTAAGAGCTTGGATTCCCTAACCAAAATAAGAATAAGGTTAGGGGACTGAGTAGAAGGTTTTGAGAAAGGAAATAACATAAAATACAGAAAGGAACTAGAGTTTTGGGTTTACCTCAAAGATTGCAAGATCAATCTAACCTTCACCGAAATACTATAGAACTCACTTCCCAAAATGTTTGATAAGCTTATGATGTTTAAGCTTATAGTTTTTCCCCAAACCAAGTGTTTACACTCTCACACTCATTTAACACTAGCAGCTTCTGAACTTAGAGCAAATGGTGAATAATGGCTGGGTACTAGGTCCTATTTATAGAGTTTGGGAATGAAAATATCTTGATTTTACTTGAATAAAAATAATGGCTTTTTAGGTGAAAATCATTTGAATAATCGTTCAGCAGAGGCTGAAGACTCGTTCACAAGATGCTGGACTGTTGAAGGAGTTTGAATGGCTGAAAGGAAATGAATTCAAAAGAGTTTGAATCCATGCTGAAGGAGGCGATATATCGCCCCTTGTAGGCGATATATCGCCTGGGCCAGTATGCCCGAGGCGACCGTGCATCGTTTCGTGTTTTCCGTATCTACGTGCTGCGACATATCGCCCCCTATAGCTGCGATATATCGGCATACGCTGAATATTTAAACACGAAATTACACATTTTTAGCTAGATTTGAATGGAGTAAACAGCCTTGACTAAGCCCTCAACGTACTCAAAGTTGCTGACTGACCCTATAACATTCAAACTTTACTCCTTATTATATTTAATCCTCAAAAATCTTAATCCTTAATTACCATTCAAAACATGTGCTTAAAATCCTATTGGTTGATGTCTAAACCTTATAATATAATAATATAATCCTTAATATCAGTCACTTTAATCAAACCTTAGGTTATACTTAATATTCTTAAACTATAGGTTAAACTTAGAAAATCTATAAGTACTACTATGAGTGTCCAAATAATTCCCGGTCTGAACCAAAAATCCACAGTAACAAAGATAATGCTATAAATACTATTATACCACTATCTATCTTAGCTAAGTAAAGTTCTTGGACTCTACACTCTTAGGGGTGGAGCTATGATTTGGAGAAGCAATAGGTTGTCTTCCATCTCAGTATCTATGATTTGGAGAAGTGTTAGGCCATCTAACATTTCAGAATCCACCTTGGAGGCTCAGTACATAGCTGCGTCTATGAAGGCTAAGGAAATAGTCTGGCTGAGGAAGTTCTATTTGGATCTTTGTATTATTCCAAAAATGGATAAACCACTCATTTTGTCTAGTGAAAGTAATGAGGCAATAGCGAATTCTAAAGAACCTCGAAGCCAAAAAATAGCAAAGCATATAGAGAGAAAGTACCACATTATCGAGGATGTGTGGCGAAGGTGTGATGTGAATGCGATGAAGATAATATTGGAAGGCAGTCTTTCATGTCCCTCTACAAAGATATAAGCAGAGAGCATAACTGTGAAGCATGTAGAATGCATGATTTTGATAAACATGTCCCATCTGTTTTAAAAGGGCAAGTAGGAGTTTGTTGTGTTTTATGACCTTATAAAACCATGTTGGACATGTAATGCGATTTTATATTGTCAATAAAAGTAGTAGAAATCATTTAGTTTGACAACCGTTGTAACGACCCAAATTAAAACTCATTAATATACTAAATACTCCATATTTAAGTAAATTAATGTTTACATGAATCTCTTTAAGAAAAACAAAACTTTTATTGAAATAAATATGAATTAACACATTTTACAAACACATGCAACTTGAGATCTCGATATTTAAAATAAATCATGTTTTACATGCATGACGTAAGTAAAAATACATGTTTGAGACACAACATAAACCAAAGGTTAAAACCTTTATAACAATAATACATATGTAGCAATCCCTTGGCCCCTAGGTCAACCAATAGCGACATGCACACATCTGACCGAGCCGGATCCAACTCATCGCCTCATCAACTACGCTTATACATTTACCTACAACACAGAGTACCCGTGAGCTAACGCCCAGCAATAAGAGCTATGTAGGTCACTATTGTGATAATTTTGAACTACGCAAGTGCATGCAATTGTAACAAATAATAAATCAGTAAGTAAAGTATTGTTCCCACAAGGATTGTTACTAATGAAAAAAACATAATTTTTTATTCTAATTGATTGACAATTAATAGATTCTGAATTTATAAAACTAAACACTAAAACAATAAATAGAACAAAGGAGAACTCAAACTAACTATTAATTCAATGGATTAAGAATTAGGGTTATTAACTTCATCAACTATCCACCTATGTTTCTCTAATGCGAATTTAAGAACTCCTATTTCTATTGTTATAGCGGATTGCAATTATATATTATATTCTTACTAGGACTTATAATTCTCTACAATATGCAATCTCCTGCATCTCTGTGGTAAACTAACATATTGCAGGCATTTAACACGTAATCCCTAAGCTACACAGATCATACAGGTACTCTCGTCCAATATAAATCTACGATTCTTTGACTATAGCATAATTATCCTTTACTTCTCAGATCTTAGGTTAAACTAATATAAATCATGCAATTAGTGGCCAATTAATCACAAACATTAAGCACAAGACAAATAATTCACAACATTGATAGGAAAATCATAAAATCATCATTAAATAATCATATAATGTTTCAAGAGAATCCATTAACACCCTAAATAAGAAATTAGTTCATGCTTAACATAATAAAATCCATAAAATCAAATATCAACATCACTAATACAGAAAGTAAAAGTAAATATTGAAATAGAATGATAGACTAGTTGATCTCCAAGCCTTTGCCTCCTGTAGAGTTCAAGAACTTTACTTAGCTAGTTAGATAGTAGTAGTGGTAGTAGTAGTAGTAGTAGTAGTAGTAGTAGTAGTAGTAGTAGTAGTAGTAGTAGTAGTAGTAGTAGTAGTAGTAGTAGTAGTAGTAGTAGTAGTAGTAGTAGTAGTAGTAGTAGTAGTAGTAGTAGTAGTAGTAGTAGTAGTAGTAGTAGTAGTAGTAGTAGTAGTAGTAGTAGTAGTAATAGCTAGTAGTAGTTATAGTATGTTTATTACTGTGGATTTTGGTTCAAGTCGGGACTTAGTTGGACACTCGTAGGAACACTTATAGATTTTATAAGTTTAACCTATAGTTTAAGAATATTAAGTATAACATAAGGTTTGATTAATATAGCTGATTATGAAGATGATATTTATTATACAATAAGGTTTAGATAGAACCAATAAGATCATGACACTTGTCATGTGCATGTTTATTGAGAAATTAAGTATTTTTGAGGAATAGTTTATTAAGAGTAATATTTGAAAACCCCAGAGTCTGCCAATAGCTTTGAAATCATTATAGGACTCAGTCAAAGTTGTTTACTTAATTCAAATTAGGCTAAAAAAGTGCAATTACGTGTATAATATTTCAGCGTATGTCGATATATCGCCACTCGGGGAATACGAAAAACATGTAACTTCACATGAACACTTCGACGAGCCTCAGGAATATAAACCCAGGCGATATATCGCCTACCATGGGTGATATATCTGCTCTAGGGCATTATTTTTGAATAATTTTGAAACCGAGCTCATTTTATTCCATAACCTCTTGATAAGCCTTAGAATCTTTTGACCGAGTCTTAAGCCTTTGCTGCACGAATATTCAAATTTTTTTCAATTAAATAGTCATTATTTTTATTCAAGCTAAAAGAAGATCTTTTCATTCTTGAACTCTATAAATAAGACCTAGTACCCAGCCATTTCTTTCATTCTTCAAGCTGAGTTCAGAGCCTTCAAGCTGCTAGGTTTACTTTAGAGTGTTAAACACTTGGGTTGGGGTTATAAGCTTTATCATCTTAAGCTTATTAAACACTTGGGAAGTAAGGTTAATAGTGTGTATTTCGATATTGAGGTGTAGTTCGGTTATAGTACATTCAAAGTTATTCCTATTCCTAGTTCATTTCTGTATGTTTCATTAGTTTTTATAGTTTTTCTCTACTCAAATCCTAACTCAATATTTTCCATTCTTGGTTAGGAAAATAAGTTCTTTGAAATTGAGGTTCTTTTCGGTAAGTTATTCTTCTCTGTGGTTTAGACTCATTTCTTTTCATCTCTTTCTTTTATGAAATACTCATCTTTTTATTAATGGTTTTTAGGAGTGTTCCAAAATCCCGTCCTTGTTCTCACATCCCGGTATTTGGTAAGGAAAATAGGATAGTTACTATATGCTTATATGATTATGTTATAATATGTTTTTATATGTTATGATATATATATGTTTTGGGGTTTATAGTTGCTTAAATAGCAAACCCCAACACTTTTATGTTCTTGGGGCTTATAGTTGCTTAGCTAGCAAATCTCATTGTAGTTTGAGGCTTATAGTTGCTTAGTTAGCAAACCCCAATGATTACCATGTACATGGGTTAGAATTATGATATATGTTTATAGTTCATGTTTATGTTTCATGTTTTTAGTAGATTTTCCTTGCTGGGCATTAGACTCATTCCTTTATTTTATATGTGTAGGAAAATAGTTATGGTGGCGGGAAGATTCTTGGCGGCTTGGGATTGTGTATTGAGGAAGAATGGATTCAGTGGACTGCATGAACGATTCAAGGACAAAGTTGTTTTTAGTCATTTCAATTATATTTTCTATGTATTTTCCGCACCTGATCTTGTAACGAATTTATTTATAATTTAAGATATGTTTTCTTTTCAAACAATGGGATCCCATATCATACCCCGAATTTTTATGTATTTTAACCTTTGCTTTATAGTTTTTAATAAAGTTCTGACTATTTCGTATGTATGTTTTCTTAAGATTAGTATCTATGTATAGTAGTTATTAATGGTCCAAAGTCTAGAATTAGTTGGGTCATTACACCTCCTCAGTGTGCTCTTTGAGTATCCTCCTTAGGGTTCTTCTTTAGAAATTGTCATAATGATGATTAAATAGTAATTTGTGCTTTGGATGTGAAATCCCACTTTTGCCCTTGTGTAAAATGCCCTTTTCTGTAAATTAACCACTCAGGCGTCGCGGCTCTATAATGAGGCACCACGGCCCTTGTCCAAAAATTGGAATGTGCCTCGTCTCTGACTGCTCAAGCATCGCGACTCTAATATATATGGGCCACGACTCTCAAAGACAGCGTCACAGATCTATGTCCAAGCGTCGCGACTCAAACGTCCTTTTTTTTTCAACAATTTCCATCTTTTCAAAGCCAAACACAGTCATTTATCAATTACTTCCCCTAAATCTAAAATATCATCAAACACAGGCAACAAAACGTCATACTGCACAAAAAATAACTAAATAAACTTAACAATTCAATAAAATAACCCTTTAAATTACTATAAAAACTACTCTATCAAACTCCCCCAAACTTAACTTCTACTCGTCCTCGAGTAAAACCTATTGAAACTTTCTAAAACAAACTAATCATAGACATGAATCAAGTTTACCTAACAAGCCTCCACATGCAATACAAGCTCAGAATTTTCAACTACATCTCATCTAGAATTTCAGTAAAATATTCAATAATCAACTTCAATCTTTGCTACACAAATCGACCTTAACCAATAAATAACACACAATAACAATACCATATGCATGTCAAATATTTCAAATCATTCCATCAAAACCAAATATTTCATATGCTTGCATAATTCATCAATCTCCCCTAATATGATAACACATGCTCAAAAATCAATAGGACTTTCATGGCTTATAATTGAATGGCTAAGGTAAAGGTAGATGAAAAAGTCATTTAGGCTAAAGTATACCATAAGCACACAACCAAACAAATCAATCTTGTATCAACTTGCACACCCCAAAAACAATCCCAAATTTTCTTACTTTGAGAGAAAATTCATAAAATTAATTTATTTTCTTTTTCATTTTTTTTCTAATGATACTACACTCCCCCAAACTTATTTCTTTGTATTTTCAATTGGAGTGTAGTTCATTTTCAATATTGTTTTCTTTCTTTCTTTCTCTCTCAATTTGTCTTCTAATATTGACACAAATTTCAAAATATAAACCCAATTACAAACCATCCCCCAATCACTTTTCATATGCTCATGGTTTACATCAAATGGAAAGGTAAATTACAACGTTTCAATTAGGCTCAAAATAAGTAACAAGCAACAAAAAGATTCACATTAAGCTCAAAATTGAGGTAACTAGAGATTTAATCTATTAGGGTTGGCTTGAAAGGCTCAATCGTTTCAAAGAATTGCCTAAATCATCTTCCTAAGCATGTATTATTCCAATTTCAGCTCAATTGACAAACAATGCAAGTTCTAGAATATTTTTAAATTTTGATCCACAAATCAACTTAACATGCATATATTAAAGGATTGTAAGAAATTTATTAATTAATGCTTTCATGACAATTAAAACTCAGATCAAAGCTAAGCACTAAATTAATTTCACCAAGCTCACGGGTTCACATAGTTTGTAAAAAAAAATCACTCACATCACATGGTTATAAGTATCATTGACTTCCAAAATAACTTGATTCATAATTATAAACAACTAAAACTAAAAAAAAACCAAGTAATCTCTCCCCAAACTTAAATAACACATTGCCCCCAATGTGTTAAAAAAGAAAAGAAAAGGAAAGAGGACGTACAAAATCACGCACCACATCAGTATGGGGGATCTTTTTTTCTTTCTTTCTAGTAGGCGCGCCGTGGCTCTATACTGTGGTGTCGCGGCGCCTAGGCTTCTCCGAAAATCCCTGGGCCTCTAACTTCTCAAGGGCCACAACTCTAATAGGGAGGCGCCGCAGCTTAAAATCGGTACATGCATATCTTTTTTTTATATATATATTTTTCAAGTTTTCACGATTTCCACCGTTAATATTTACAATCCTAAGTCTAAAAGTCCAAAATTCTAAAGAAAAATTAAAAAAACATAAAAAAATTTAACACTAAACATAAAAATAATTGTCCAATCAAAAGAAAAAAAATACTAAAAAGAACTTGGGATGCCTCCCAAATAGCGTTGTCGTTAACGTCATTTAGCCGGATGTTGAATTCCACTTCAATTTCAACATGGATCAAGTCCACCCCTCACATCCTTGAGAGCCAGAGTGTCATGAGTGGACACTCGTTTCTTGTTATTGTAAATTGGTGTAACTTTACCTCACTCATGTAATATTCGAATCTGCTCACTAAAGAATCTTTTCTAACGATGACACACTTTTCACATACCATTTTTTAACCATGGACCTTCACTTAGAGACTTCCAACTTGTTTTCTCCTCTTTTTACCACATCAACTCTACAACAAGTTGGAATTTTTGTTGCTGCAAAAACATTAAATGTTTCCTCCTCTTTTTGCACTCCCAGCTTCAACTCACCCTTTTGCATATCGATTAATGCCCTACCATAGCCAAGAATGACCCTCCAAGAATTATTGAAATATTTTCATCTTCCTCCATATCAAGAATAATAAAGTCCATAGGAAAAATGAATTTTTCCACTTTCACCAATACATCCTCAATCAATCCACAATGATGTTTAACTGAATAATCTGCCATTTGTAAAGACACGGTAGTAGGCCGAGCTTCTCCCAATTTCAACTTGCGAAAGATTGATAGAGGCATTAGATTCGCACTGGCCCCTAAATCACATAAAGCCTTCGTCACCACTGATCCCCCTATAGAGCATGGGATATTGAAACTATCAGGATCATTAAGCTTGGGAGGTAGCTTCTTTTGAAGTATCACACTACACTCCTCAGTAAGTGCCATTGTCTCATAATCCCCTAATTTCATTTTCTTTGACAAAATTTCTTCATAATCTTCACATAACTTGGAATTTGTTCAAGTGCCTCAGCAAACGGGATATTGATGTGTAGCTTTTGAAAGATATCCAAAAATTTAGAAACTGCTTGTCAAGTTTATTCTTGTGAAGCCTTTGAGGATATGGGATCTTTATATGGTGATCTATGCTTATTTCTGGTTGCTTCTCTAGGTTCTCAGTAACATTTGACCCACTCACTTCCTTATCCTTATCAACCACTTTTTCCTCTTTTAACTCCTTGCCACTCCTCAAAGATATTGCATTGCATTGCTCTTTTGGGTTTACCTCAGTAGTGCTTAGTAAGTTCCTTTGAGCATGGTTTGTCATCAAAGTAGCCAACTGCCCTATTTAATTATCCAAACTCCTAATAGATGCCTTGGTTTTGGTCATGAACTGGTTCAATAAATCAGATTGTACTTCAGGTTGTTTCATGTGGATTGGCTATTGTGATTGTGGTTGTGGAGGTCTATTTTGTGGTTGATGAAAGCCCAATGGAGGTTGTTGATAAGATTGTTGAGTGGGTTGATTATTTTTCCAAGAGAAATTTGGGTGGTTCTTCCAACCTTGGTTGTATGACATGGAATAAGGGTTTTTTTTTTGTCTCTGGTAATTTCCTATAGCTTTCGCTTCTTCCATGGGCATGTTATTCATATTGTTAGGATTAATGCCCTAAAAGCATGTAAAGATATTTTATTGGTTTTAAATAAAAGTACAAATTTATTATATTTGAATGTTATAATTATTGTTTGAATTAATTATATAAAAATATCAAGAAAATCCCCTATTCATTCATGAGAATATAATCTTGTATTAGTACGAGAGAATTAAGATCATATATAATGAATAAAATAGTAACATATTAAAGTAAGGAATCTTTAATAAATGGTTACTAGTACGATTTGCTAAGCATGCAAGATGCAAGTAATCTAGATTCAGATTACTGATGTGGATAGACATCTTAGTAAATGTGTTGTATATAATAGAGATTATATATGACAAGACCGATGAGGATTAATTATCTTTATAAACTTGCCGTTTGACATAAAGATTTAATTCTTATCATAATAGATGATAATTTGTAGATCAGTCTAAATCCTGAGTATACATGAACTCTTGTTTATGTTTATTGGATCTTTTGATTCACTCGTTAAGGCCTCTTAGAATAATGAGGCTAATGACTTTTGTTTTGGAGATTCAATATCATGGTTGGCTGGGAACATGAATTAAAATATTGGAATCCATGCTTTCCTAACGAATCGAATATTGATTCCTTTAAGAGTTGATTCTGGAAGTGAATAGTTATTGAGCTCAAATCTATAATTAGATTATAGATTAATTATTCGCTAGTGAATTAATGGAACTTAAGGATCAAGAGGTAATTAGAAGGATAAAATGGTAATTTTGACCAACTCTAATTAACGAACCAATATTGGAGGACAAAACTACATATATTGATTATATCAATGGACTACTAGAAAAAACTTTGTAAATATAATTCTATAAATATTTAGAGTGAAATTCCATATTTATAGTGGACTAATCATGGAATTAATAAATAAGATTATTAGATTAAAGAGTTTAATTAATCATGTGGTTTATTGAAGCTTCGTATTATAGGTCCATGGTCCCCATATCACCTCTATCCTACACTGTCAAGGGTAAGGATGTCAAAAGAAAATTTTGTTAAGAGAAATGATTAAATTGCAAAGGAAATAATTTTCCAGGGCAAGGAAATAATTATTTGATAACTATGGGTAACTGATTAATTGTGAATTAATTAATTATTTAACTATATAGTTTTTATTTTGAAAAAACTATAGGTTAAAATTAATATTAATCTTGTTTGGATTAATATAAAGAGAGAAATAATAAATATCTTATTTATAATATGATATTTATTTATTTAATTTGTAACTGATATTTTAAGATAAAGTTAATTTTGAATTAACTGGTATTTATGTTGGAATAAATATCTTGTCTTAAAAGTTGATTATATAAACAAATGAGAAAATTAGGGCAACCCTAGTAGGGTTGGGCGACACACTGTACAGTGTGTGGCGCCTAACATCAGAGTTTTTTATCTTTGGGATTTGAATTTTGAATTTCAAATAAATTTGTTTAATCAGTTATGTAATTAATATTTTTCAATATGATTTAAATACATAATTAAATGAAAATATATAATCAGTTTTAATTTGAATTAAATAAATATTATTTAATTTGATTAAATATCTTTATAAATCTGATATATGTGATATTCAGAAAGATAATTAGACTCTCTCTCTAAAGCGATAGTTTTCTCTAAGCTTGAAAACTATTCTAAACCTTCTCTGTCAAAACTCTCTAGATCTCATGTGTTGAGTACATCTAGGGAGTCACATAAATCAACCTTTTGAATCCTACGTTCCCACACACGTCCTTGTGTGTTTGAGGATTGGTCTGGAAGATCAAGGTATGAAATCTCTGAACGCTGGATAGGAAGATCGTTGTTTTATACAAAAAGACTCAAGGACACTTGATAGGCTACAAGAGGTAATCCCTGATCTATTTGTATGTGATTTAATATTTATATATGTGTATGATCCTGACTGGTATTAATATTTATTAAAATGGGTCCATATATTTCGATGCATACCTTTGATTTAATCATTTAATACCAACACATATCTATGGCAGGACACTGATTTAATGGATGAGCACTCCCACATGCCCCACATAAACTCTGTACTTACATGGTTTGGGCTGATATGTTGCTCTATTGTAATTGTTTCGTTAAGGCTGCCACTAGAGCTGTAAGCATGGAATTTACATCCAATTCAATCATACTAGCCACCTTCTTTAGCTATCCCCTTTCAGTTGGCCACTGGTAGTTATTCATTTCCATCTCTTCTAGAAATTCATATGCTTCATTAGCACATTTGCTCATGAACGCACCTCCTGCTGCAACATCTATTATGGTACAAGTAGTACTATTCAACCTATTGACGCAGTTTTTTGCCAATGGTAGATTAAGAAATCTAATAGGGATATTAGTGCTAAATTGTAAACCGTAATGAAATAATAAGAACCCTTTCGTACACACACAACTTTTACGTGGTTTAGTAGTTAAAATCCCCCTAGTTATGGAGACATTATTATTGCTTTTCTCTCACAATTTCTGCAGAGTTCTAGTAATACAAAAAAGCCATCACTTTCCCTGTCCATTATCCATGATATTTATAGAGGAATTTCCTGGACAGGTTTGGGTAACTGCATGAACAAATAAGGTATACATTTAATATAGATTATTCCCATTTACATTGGGATATGATTTGATAACATAATAGAATATACTCCTGATATCTTGGATAATAAATGATTGATATGCAATACAACCTGGGCATTAATAAGCGTATAAGGAGCCTCTGAATCTCTTGGGATTCTTCAGTATGCGTTCTGACCAGGTTCCCACGAGCTGAATATCTCACCCAAGCTGGTGTTTAAATACTATCTGAACCTTAGTTCGTTTTAAGCTCAGAGCGCCCAAATGTGGATCTGGCCACTATAACTCTCAAACTAGATTGTTATCCTAAGAGGCGGTTTGATAGCAACATGTACGTCGTGTATGAATTGGATTGAGTCTCGAGCTGCTCACATCATTGTTAACCAAATGTTCTACTTTGCTATTTTTCCACATATTCATCTGCTAGCTATACCCGAGCTGAGTAATTGAACTCATGTTAATTTTAGGGTACAACATTTGCCCCCAAGCTCCTGCTCATGCTTGTTGTTGTCACTTTCTGACATTCACAGTACAAGCTTTTAAGCTTTGCCATATAAAATCGTGCATGTCCACTACTCGAGTACTGGACACGTGGCTGTCTGTAATTGGTGTTCGTTCAGGTTTTGAGGATTGTGACAACTGTCCTGTCAAATTTTTTCCGCCGTATGGTTCATTTAATCTTGGCCTTTGGATCTCGAGCTAACCCAATCGGATGGCCTGAATTAATTCACGTAGTTTACGTATAAATAGGGTGATCAGACTTGAACCCTCACCACCTTTGCATTCAAAATGTTTCCTTTTCAAAAACAAAATTTCCCTTTTTCTTCTCCAAATTCTCCGAAAAAAATCCTTCATCGCCTTTTAGATTTTTAAAAGCTTTCAAGGAATTCCCTATGGACGTATCGACACTTTCTTTGAACCGATCATATAAACTGTAAGTATTTCCTCCCCTGGTTTGAAACTTTCAATTCTTTCCTTTCCAGTGAGATTTTTTTTACTGTGAGAAATGTCCTTTGCTCAATGTAGTTTAGGCTACATCTAAGTATAAACAAGAAATAAGGTTCAGTTTAGGCTAAATGAACGATACTAGGCTTATTTAGAAATAAGTTTTTCATAAAATTAGGCAAATTTTCTGGGATTTACAAAGAAAATTCTACTGGTAAATCGATTAGAATACCTTTTTGAGGTGTAGAAGCCAAAGGGTTTTTAGGTTTGGTTCTGGGTAACTTAAAGGTTACCATTCCTTAAGCGGTTTTGCATTAAACTGCTTTCAAAAGAAAAGTAGTGGGTCTGACTAGTCTGACACCCGAATCTTGATGTATCAGGGAATTTTAAGAAATACAAGCACGTGGCCTAGGACCACGCGTGAAGGCTAGAACACATCTTAGCTCGTGTAAGGTTTTAAATCCCAAAAGTAAACCACTTAAACCCTCGGATCCTCGTATTCATAACGTCGTAGCAAGTAATTGTCTTAGGTTGCCGTTAATAGGTCGCTTTGTCACTAGGCGATCTAAATCATGGCCCCCGTAAAGAAAAACACCGTGAGCTCCTCTGACTCTCCCATCCCTCATTTTGACTTTGTGGTGGAGAGGGAAATCGTGGTCGGCCATAATGCATTCTTCGAGGACGAGCACATAGTATCCTGGATCATGACTCAGGGGAAAGTTAACAAGATCATACTGAGCCATGGGATTGCGATGGGAGTTGATGGCGTCCATGCCAGACCTCCGTTAGAAGGAGAGCAGAGCTGCAACTCTCCAAGATGACTACAGAGCTTGGAGTGATGAGCACTTGAAGGCAGGTGCCTTCCTCCCCTTGGACCAATATTTTGTAGACTTCCTGAACTACGTCAAACTGGCTCTATTCCAGCTCCCACCAAACTCATACAAACTTTTGGTAGGGTTAAAGTATTTGTTTCTGAGGCACTAGTGGGAGGTCCCCACTTCGGCAGACATTATGTACTTCTTTTGCCTCAAGGCCAGTCCCGACCAGAAGGGGTGAGGTGATGGTTTCTACTACCTCACTCGTTTTCCCAACTCATCCTCTGTCATCGACCTCCCCAGCCACCCAAGTGACTATAAAGACTTGTTCTTTATGTCAAATGGGTTTATGAACTACGACCACCGATACTTCAACCACCCTCGTAAGTCCTCTATCTTTATGAATTCATAACGTGAACTTTCTTATCGCTTTCACACTTTTTTTTGTTTTGTTTAAGTATTCTAACTGAGTTCATTCTTTGTGCAGCTATATTTGCAAGGAAACATCGGTTTGTGACCCTTGGGGATCAATATGAGACTTTGTCTAGTCTTCCTCCAAAGGAGAAAGACTACCATCCGGTTGTGAATGACACCACCATGGTGGCCTGGAACATGATCAGCAAGGTCCAGATGTTGGCTCTTAGGACCTGAGTTCCTCTTCCCACCATCCCTGAGCTCCCCCCTCCTCAAGAAGCCTTACCAGCCAATGAAGACATCAAAGAGGAGGAAGACAAAGCACCGTTGGTGCGCAAAAGGCGAGTTGCTGCGGACAATCAGGGGCCTGACCCAGTATGAGCTGCATCCAGGGCAGCAACCAGCCCCTCCGGCCAAGGCAACCCATACCCATACAGAGAGTTAGATCGAGCTGCTACCAGTTATAGGCTAATTCGATTAAACCCTAAACAGCTCGTTAGTCGTTATCATACTGACCCGGACCTAAACATAACCCTCCTCCAGTGTGGACCATTTGGTGTTACGCTATGACCATAGCTACCCCAAAGGTACCATCGTGGTTGACAACACTCTCAATTTTTGGTCCACCATTTTTTAAGAGTATGGGACAAATCGTAGGACCTGGCCTTCCCTGCGTCAGGGTGCATATGCCCCTAGTTTTAGGCAGTACGTAGATGAGTCCAGCTCTGAGGAAGTACCTGAAACCCCTAGGACCTAGGATGTCATAATTTTAGATTCTCCCCCACCTCTATTAATCCAAGAGTTAGAGGTTGTGCCTAGCCCGGTAAATAACCCTAAGCTGATCGTAGTAGATTCCTCCCCTAGCTTAGAGGGTAATTATATTACTTTCAATAATTATTTCTTAAATCTGAACCCTATGTTCGCTCTTTTTTAGGTGAAGAGATGGAGCTGCCAGAGCCCTCAGGTTTGAGGGGTGATTTTAAGGTCAGTGGGACCGGAGCTGGTCCCTTGGTGAAGAGGGCCAGAGTGACAAAGAAACTAGCTCTGAAGACTGGGGGTACCACCGAGTCTTCAGAAAAAGACAAAGGTGCCAGCTCAACCCGAGAGCAACCACAAAAGAAACTCCCCTCAGCTCCAGTGATAACAGTCACGGTTCACCAAGCTCCTCCTCCTCCTCGACACGCACCTCCCTCAAATCCTCAAGTGATCCAAGGCGAGGCTCCCACTGTCCAGATCCTGGTCAAACCACTCAACTTGGACAAGATCCCCGAAGCGTTTCGGGGTACTATGTACGAAATAGCGAGCAATATGGTTGGCCATGCCTACAGAGCCAACACCAGAGACTTAAGGGCTATAGAGGAGCATAATCCTGAGGACATCCTTGAATCTACTATGGGGATGAACCTCACTGTGAGTCATTCTTACTCTTTTTCTTTTTCTTTTTCTTTTTTCCTTAGTTTTTTTAAAACTATTCTTGACTTGCCTTATTCTTTTGCAATCTGTCCTGGCTCAATTTTGAGGAATTGATCGGGTTAAAGCCAGGGACGAGGAACTCTGAGCTGCCCTGAGCATCGCTCAAGAGGGCGAACAAACCACCAAAGCCGCCCTGGTTTTGTCCCAGGAAAGCGAGCGGTCTGCAAAAGCCACCCTGTCTGCCTCCCAGAATCAGGTCGTGGAGGTGAGCTGTCGCGTGGACCAACTTCAGGCCAAAAATGAAGAACTCGAGAAGAAGCTGAAAGAGGTTGAGGCCAAGGCCAAAGAGGAAGCTGTGGAGTCATCGCCTCAAATGGAGGAGATTCTTTACCATTGTTGGGCTTTCAACCAGGACATGAATTTCTCCTTTATGCAGCCCGAGCTATGGGAACCATATCTTGCCAGGTTCAATATTCGGTTCTCACAGGAACCCTCGGAGATTGCCGAAGCTTCTAAAGTTGTTGAGGGAGATGGCGAGGAGGTGACTTCTCTGGAGCAAGCTAATGTACCTCAGTGACTTATTATTTTCACTTTTATTTTTTAAGCTTCTGTAATTAAGTCCCTTGGGACCAAAACAATTGCCTTCGGGCTCAAGTTGAGGTTTTTTCTCCTCGAGATGACAATGTATTTTTTAATATACATCTAACTTATGATTTATTTGTATTTTCCTTAGTTTATTGTTTTCTCATGCTTATGAATCTTTAGATTCTTGTACATTCGAAATCTTAGGGGTTGACTTTAGATCGAGATAGATTTTATCAATATCTTAGTTGTATCCAAGATTTTGCTCGCTTAATCGCATCATACATGTTAAGAGTCAAGTCGTGGACCTGGCCGCATCCAGGGATTTTTAATAAGCTTAATAGCATTGTACATGTTAGGAATCATGCCTCGGACATGGTTATATCCAAGGTTTTATTGTTAGAGATTTCTCAAACTTAGTTCGCGTTCAGAATTTTGAAAATTCGAGCTTTAAAATGCCGTTGAATAATAAAATTTTCCAAACTCTAAGTTTTAATCTTTATCCAAATAAGCTCAACTCTCTTCAAAGCTATCTCCGGTTATGTGCCCCCCAAGCAACCAGAACGTATAAATGTTCTTGGTTGCTTTTAAAATGATAAAATTGGTTACTTAATAATCCAACTGTTATTAAACTGAAATAACTTTTTTAAATAAGCCTTACATAAACGGTAATTTCGAAAACATTAAAGACAACAAAACTATTGAAAACACTTTTTTAAGTGTAGGGAATTTTAGGTCCATGGATGTAACGCCCTGGATAGCCAAGACTGCTACACTGTATGTTCATAAAGGTGCAAGACTTGCTAACAAGTCATTTAGTTAGAAATGTGTTACTGAAACTACAGTTGAACTAGGGTTAAAAGATTTTGGGTCACAAAAGTTTCATTTAGTCATAATCAAACATTTTTACATGGGATCCCAAAAGTAGCGACGTTAAAAGACAGTTTAAAAAATTTCAGGATTAAAATACAGTTACTAGCCACTCTAAGGGAAAACCCCTCAATTAGGCTCTTCTCATCCTGTACCACTCCTCGGCTGTGGCGGCCGATCAGCTGACTATGTACATTCAGCCCCAAAGCTCTCCATCTCAGGACTGGTCCACTTTGCCCTTTCCTTTACATGCACCACTTAGCACCTGTAAGCCAAGGCCCAGCAAGAAAACACAATAACATAGCATAATCATCAAGCAAACAACCAGATAACTCATCCAGTATAATCATATACTCAACATTCCAAGTATTCACGTTAATCAAGTATACATCATCTCATACTAATAATAAATTCACACATGATAACCAAGATCAACGCCCTTAGGCCGCACCCTCTATTTATCCCACTGACTCTGGCCTTCTTAAACCGAGCTCAGTGAATATTAAGCTGTCCTCAGTTACCAGTGGCCGAGCCGCGCCCTGTGCGCAAATGTTGGTTATGGCACTCTTAGGCCGCTATCACATGTCCCATGGAATAATACCATCTATGACATCATACAGATATAGGGATCTCTTAGTCCCAACACAATCACATAACCGGGTGTTGTTTTCTTACCTTTAGATTCTGATAGCTTTGTTCAATTCAACCCTCAACCACGATCCCGTCCGAGCCGTAGCATACACCCAGTCACGGTCACAAGTTAGAACGATACCAAACTTCAAATCCAAAACCTAGCCTCGGGACCAATCCCGGGCCCTCGGGAAGCCCTAATTCCACCAAATGAGGTGGTGGAATCAAACCCCGAGCCCCCAGGAAAAAACCCTAAGAAATAACCCAAAAATCCCCTTCTGGGAACTGGGTAGCGCTACAGTGCCCTAAAGTGGGCACTACAGCGCTACAAATAGAGCCAACAGGCTCCCAGACACCCATGCCTAGCACTGTAGCGCCCTAAGGCTAGCGTTACAGCGCTAGTCACAGCCAGACCACACTCAGGTTTTTCCCCTTCGAACTTCCTCTAGCCAAAACCCTCTAACACCCTTCCAAACCTCAACCAAACACCAAGGAAAGACCACCATCATCTATAACTCATCCCATATGACCCAACCATATGAAACTTAAGCACATGCACCCCAAAACAAGGAAATCACCATGGCTGGGTTTGAAGCTCAAAACTCAGCAAAACATAGCAGAAATTTCAGAACTTAAAACTATAACTTCTTACCTTTGATGGATGAATTCAACCTAGGTCATCTTCCACACTTCCTTAGCCTTCACCTCCTCAAACCCTTAGGCTTAATTCCCTAGAATTCCCACAGAAACTCAGCTTAGAAAACCAATTCAACACCAAAACCAAGAACTGAATATCAACCTCAAATGATGCATAACCTCTGTCGATCCCCCAAGCCAAGTCAATGATCCTAGTGTTGAGTCTTAGCCTAAGCCTTCTCTGAATTTTACCTCCAAATTTCCAAAAAAATTGGTGAAGAAAAGCTCAAATCGTTCAAGAGTGTAGTGCCCTGTTTTCCCTTCTTTCTTTTCTCCTTCTTCTCTTTTCTTTTTCAGATCTCTAATGCCTTCTACACATTCCACTAAGGCATAAAGCATTATAATACCTATCCATGCTTTTAACTCAAATGACCAATTTTCCCTCCCAAAAATCCTACGCCATCAAATCATTCTAAGGGCATTTTGGTCATTACACCCAATTCCTGCTAATTCCTCGAATGTCTCTAATATTTACCGCTTACTTCCCGACACCTAGCTAGTCACCAATTATATTCCTCAATATCAAAATAGACTCCAATATATTTCCTAAATCCCTAGAAATACCCCCAGGCTCGCTCCGAGCTGGGTGTAAATCCCCGCCGTGACTTTTTCACTAAACCGCTCACTAGGATCGTCTCGAGCCACAGATTATAAATATATCCACATAATAATGTGGTCTCAACGATTTATCACAGTTACTTACATTTATGCCCTCAACGGGCCAAAATTACGAATATGTCCTTCTAACCTAATCAGGGCCTACATGCATACTAATACACATAGTCATGCATCACAGATATCCAAATAATCATATAAACATGCTTTTAATCATTTAAGTCACATATAATCCAGTTATGCCCTCCTGGAACACTAATCAAGGCCCTTAAGCCTTATTAGGAAATTTGGGTCGTTACAGTGGAACTATTTCTCCACCCAATCGGGCTAGCTTGAAAGTTCATTCATGCAGGATCTCCACGATCTGATATGGTCCTTCCCAGTTTGTCCCTAACACACCATCCTTGGGATCTTTATTTGCCGAAAATACCCTTTGGAGAACCAAATTGCCTAATTCGAGTCTGTGTCCCTTAACCTTTGAATTGAAATAATGAGTGATCTTCTGTTGATAATGGGCGAGCTGTAATTGTGATGCCTCTTGTTTTTCTTCTATTAGATCGAGGGATGCACTAAGTAGCTCGTGGTTGTGATCTTGATCAAAGGTCTTTTATCTATGAGTCATCACCATCGCCTAAATTGGGAGCATAGCCTTGCTTCCAAAGGTCAGAGAAAAAGGGGTATGTCCCGTGGAGGTTCGATGTGAGCTCTGGTAGGCCTAGAGTACTTGTGGGAGCTGCATGGGCTATAATCCCTTGGCCTCATCCAGTCTTTTCTTCAAGCTTGCCTTCAGGGTTTTGTTTACGGCCTCGACTTGCCCATTGGCTTGTGGGTACGCTACTGACAAGAAACTCTTGGTTATGCCATATTTTTTCACAAAAATTTGTGAAGAGATCATTATCGAATTGAGTTCCATTGTCTGACACGATCTTTTTAGGGAGTCCAAATCGACATATGATATTCTTCACAACAAAGTTTAGTACACTCTTCGAGGTGATGGTTGCCAAAGGTTCAGCCTCTACCCACTTCAATAAATAATCGATGGCGACTAATTCATAACGAACTCCCCCTTTTCCTATTGGCAGGGAACCAATTAAGGCAATTCCCCATGCTGCAAATGGCCAAGGGGATGAGATCATGCTTAGCTCGATTGGAGCAGCTCGGGCAACTATGGCGAAGCATTGGCATTAGTCACACTTCTGCAGATACAAGATCGAGTCGTTTGTCAACATGGGCCAAAAATAGCCCTGTCTCAGTACCTTTAGAGCTAGGTTTTTCCCCCCAGCATGATCTCCGCAGAATCCTTTATGTATTTCTTGGAAAATAGTCTGTGCTTCCTCGGGCAGAACCCATCGCAAGAGGGGCACGAATGCCCTCGTTGATATAGGATCCCCTCAACCATAACATACCAAGGAGCTTGATACAACAACTTTCTCGCGTCCTTCCCATCGTCAGGTAGCTTTCCGGTTGTGAGGTACTCCACTATGGGGGTCATCCAAATTTGTTTTATGTCAATCATTCCGACCTCAATCGTTTCTGCTATTATACTTGGGCTTTTCAAGAACTCCACCGGAACTACATTCAATGTATCTGCCTCTTTGGTGGTAGCAAGTCAAGCTAGAGCATCAGGGTTGGAATTCTGCTCGCGGGGTACTTGATCAATGGAGCTAAACTCGAACTCAGAAAAATCACCCTTTACCTTAGCTAAGTAAGATGCCATCTTGATACCTCGGGCTTGGTATTCCCCCAATATCTGATTGACCATGAGCTAAGAATCACTACAACATTTGATGGATTTTTCCTTGAGCTCTTTCATAACCCTTAGCCCTGCTAGTAAGGCCTCATATTTTGCTTCGTTGTTTGATGCTTCAAACCCGAACCTGAGAGCTATATGGAACTGATGTTCTTTAGGTGAGATTAAAATTATCCCAGATCCCAATCCATTTTTATTAGACGATCCATGGACGAAGATTTTCCATAATTCATGCACCGGCTCCCTTATCAGCTCATCATGAAAACCTGTGCACTCAGCCACAAAATTAGCAAGGGCTTGGCTCTTGATAGTCGTTCGTGGCATATATAATATCTCGAATCGGTTAAGTTCGATGGCCCATTTTAATAGACATCCTGACATTTCAGGATTTCGCAACACCTGCCTTAAAGGTTGGTCGGTTAAGACGTGAATAGAATGGGACTGGAAGTATGGCCTAAGCTTCCTTGAAGCCAAAATGAGACAGAGTGCAAGCTTTTCTATCAATAGGTAATGTAATTCAACTCCGAGAAGCCTCCTACCTACATAATATAAGGGTTTCTGCACCTGATTTTCTTCTCAAACTAACACAACATTGATTGCATTTTCTTTCACGACTAGGTAAAGAAACAAACATTCTCCGGATGTTGGTTTTGATAGTACGGGGGTTCAACTAGGTGCATTTTCAGGTCGCGAAATGCCTGTTCGCATTCTTCGGTCCATTCAAATTTCTTGTTTCCTCTGAGCAAGTTGTAGAATGGTAGACACTTGTCAGTGGATTTTGAAATGGAGTAGTTTAAAGCTGTCACCTTTCCAGTTAGGCTTTGTACTTCCTTATGCGACCTTGGCGAAGGAATTTCTAACAACGACTTGATTTTTTATGGATTCGCCTCTATCCCCTTGTGTTGACTATAAACCCCAGAAACTTTCCCGACGCAACTTCGAACATGAACTTCTGGGGATTCAGCTTTATGTTGTACTTTCTCAATATGCCAAAACATTATTCTAGGTCGGATACATGGTTACTGGAAGTCTTTGATTTGATGAGCATATCATCGACATACACCTCCATGTTTCTCCCGATCTAGTTAGCGAACATTTTGTTGAAACGTTGGTATGTAGCTCCAGCATTTTTCAGCCCGAATGGCATAACTTTGTAGCAATATATGTTATGCTCGGTCATGAAGCTGGTATGCTCTTGGTCTGCAGGGTTCATCATGATCTGGTTATGTCAAGAATACATGTCCATGAAAGACATGAGCTCGTGACAGGCCGTGGTGTCTGCCGACTGATTAATTCTTGGTAGTGGGAAGCAATCCTTGGGACAAGCCTTGTGAGGTCAGAGAAATCGATACAAGTTCTCTACTTCCTATTTGGCTTCGGGACCAACACAAGGTTAGCAACCGATATCGGTTATTTTGCTTCCCTGATAAATCCACATTTAAGTAGGCGAGCTACTTCTTCTTATTCTAACGCTTTAGATGGTACTGTCCCCAAAAGCCTCCATTTTTGGGACTTTGCAGGCGCATTCTTGTCCAAGTTTAAAGTATGCATTATCACACTCGGACTGATTCCCACCATATCCCCATGCGATCTGGTAAAGACATCCAGATTCTTCCTCAGGAATTCGACCAACTCCTTCCTTCCAGCTTCAAGATTTTTTCCAATTTTGAAAACTCTTGAAGGTACTTCTGGGTCGACGTTTATTTCCTCGAGCTCTTCTATTACTTTAAGCTCAGATTTGTCTTCCCCTACTCGCGAATCAATGTCGTCCCATTGGGTGACCTCATCATATTCTCTTCAAGGTTCTTCCGTCCCACAGGTAACTTCCACTACCCAGGACTCCTCACCTCCTTCACGTATGACCATCGTCTACTGCTTGGGTTGTGATTTTCCCTTCATAGCAATGTTGTAGCATTCTCTGACAGTGAGCTGGTCTCCTCTTATTGTGCATATCCCTAAGGTTGAAGGGAACTATATTTCCAGGTGTCGAATTGAGGTGATGGCTTCAAAAGCCATCAGCGCAGGTCATCCCAAAATCGCGTTATACGCAGCCAGACAATCAATTACCACAAACTCAAGTATTTTAGAGACAGTTTGCGACTCTTCTCCCAATGTAACCACCAGTCTGATCGTCTCTATGGCCGTCGTTACTTCACCTGAAAATCCGTACAGAGTCATTGAGGTTGCCTTCATATCGGTTATGGACAAACCCATCTTTTTTAGGGTGGACCTGAAAAGCACATTTACGGAACTTCCATTATCCACTAGTATCCTCTGTACCCTTTGGTTAGCGAGATTCAAGGTTACCACCAACGGGTCATTATGCGGGAATTGAATGTTGCTAGTATCTTCTTCCGTGAAAATGATTGGTTGTTTTCCAATCGCTATTATTTCGATAACCGCTGCTCCGGGACAAACTCCACACCATTATGAGTTTTCAACTCATTAATATACCTTTTTTGGGCCCCGCTGCTCGTGCCCGCCAAATGAGATCCTCCGGCAATATTAGTTATATCTCCTCCTACTATCGAGGGAGGGCCGACCTGATTCATTTGAGCTCCAGGCTGACCTGTCGGGGCTTCCGGAGTTGGATGAAGATTCTGCCCGACAGATTGATTGGGAACTACCTGATTTTGGGTGTACTGGGCTAATGGTCTAGCCCGGATGAGAGTCTCAATCTCATCCTTCAGCTGTCGACAATCATCGGTGTTATGACCGATGTCATTGTGGAATCGATTTTTTTTTTTAGAAATATCTCTTAACCCTCTGATGCCTTAAAGGATTTGGCTTCTTCCACGAGAGGCGATTAGAATTCGCCAGGAAAAAATGCTCCTGGGTGTCCGTTAGGTCACTGTAGGTGGCATAAACGGGCTTGAATTTCTCCACATACTTGTTCTTCTTTGTGCTGTTCTAGTTGTCCTCACCATTCCCCTTCCTCTTTTTGTTTCCCGCTTGGTTATTCTGGGTAACAAGTTGAACCGTAGTTGCAACATCTATCACCGCTCCAGCGGGTTGGATAGGGGCTTGGCCAGTTCTGCGACAGTAGATCGTGCCTCTTCCAGGTTTATCAACTCCTGAGCTCAAGCCAAGAACTCATCTACACTTTTAACTCCTTTTTGTTGGAGTTCTTGCCATAGGTCGCCTCCCACCAGGATTCATATCCTCATCGCCATGAGCTTGGAGCTATCATTAGCATCCCTACCCCATGTTGCAAAATTGGCGAATCTGCTCATATATGCTTTCAGTGATTCACCAGGTTGTTGTTTTACATTGGCCAATGAATCGGCCTCTACACGAGCTGCATGTGAAGCTCAAAATGCTCTCTTAAACTTGGAAGACAACTTCTTCCACGAGCTTATCGAATGCTTCTTGTACTGTTTAAACCACTATCTGGCAGGTCCGACTAGAGTTGCAGGGAACAGGATACATCTTAGATCGAGCTCGACATTGTGGGTCATCATCATTGTGTTAAACATCCCGAGGTGGTCGGATGGATCTGTGTTTCCATAAAATGTCGGCATGTTCGGCATCCTAAAGCTAATAGGATACATAGCTGCTGCAATGTTTGGAGCGAAAGGTTCGAGCTCTTCATCTGAGTTGCAATCATCCGCCCCCTTTCCAGATAATAGCCTCTTCATCTATTCCTCCATCAAGGCCAGTCACTCAAGGGTTAAGTCCTTGGTCTCTAGGCTAGTTGGGGGTTGTTCGACAACTCCCATCCTATTGTACGCGTTTGATAGGTTGTTGTCCCTCCAAGTTCGAGCTTGGTTAGGTGGGACATTCCCATTGTCGCGTCCAATGGACATGCCTCCCTCATGTCGAGTATAACTAACATCCTCATTACAAGCAGGATACTTCCTTTGTGAATTCAAATGATTGCACAGGTCGAGTTGTGGATCATACCGAGGACTTTGTGCTAAGCTCAGATGATTTCTCAGGTTGCTCTTAGACCTACCTCCATGCTGGCTCCAAGTCCAGTAACTTCCATTTGCAAAACTTACAGCCCGCAGCTGAGATCGAGGACCTGGATTCTCAGCATGTGCCCGTGGGGTGTAAGTATCTACCGATGGGGGAGGATTTCTCCTATTGTTCCCACGAGCTGGAACATATCGTTGTGGGCGAGGTGGTGTAGGATGTCTAACTAGTGATGGTAGATGCCTTATTGGTGAGGCTACCCTCATTCCATCAAGACAAACTAAATTAGCATGCCTCGGCTCTACCCCAATGTCCTGAGTTTTTTGTTCTTGGGGTTCTTATTGTGGCACAGGAGGATTCGCTGGATCATTTTGCTCGCATGAACTTGTCCCAGCTTGCCCTGGTGGAATCTATGAAGAAGGCACGCTAATCCTGGCACTAAACCCTTATTAGCATTTTTGGGACGTTACAACTATCCCATCCTTATTAAAATTTCATCCTCGAAATTTATTCAAACACTTTGGAACACAAATCTCGTAAACCTGACTGTAACCACTGAGTCCAGTCTTTTACCCTTTTATCCTTTAGTAGCACTCTTATTGGAGTGACATTCTTAATCCATAAAACCTTATCTCATTTATCATAATTCCATTAACTTTTCCTTGTGCAGTAACTCCCAATGGAGTTCTAAGGTCTCCTTACCTCATCGACGGTGATATCATACATTTCTTTCCTTGACATTGGCACCAGTAACATTCATAAGACACCACCCATACTAGGGTAAGGCTAACCTGCAGGCCCCCGGTCTAGTCCTTAGTATGATCTCAGAACCCTTATTAAATTGGGAGTCAAAACTCCTCTTTCTTTCCCAAAATATCATATTCTTTCTTGTTTGAAATATTCAGATTAGATACAAGTCTCCCCATACTTGAAACTTGTGAACTCTTATGTCCTTTTAGATAGATAGACACTTCTACCCTAATAATCCTAATAACTTCATTGGTTTCCCCGAACCAATATTGCATCATAATATTCTCTGTCTTTCATTTCACTACTTAGAACAAGTACTTCTTACCCTCTTCCTTACTATATCTTATGTCGAGTCACCCTAGCCGTTGACCGGCATTCACCACTATGACTATTCCATCAAGGGACCACACTTGTCTTGATGCCCCAAACACTCATACATTCGATGCATAATTCTTCAAAATCTTAATCACTTCTTCAGATTGCCAGTCAATCTGAAGGTAACCAATAGTTCTAGGTTTCAATCTTATACTCTTTGTCTTCTATATATTTTTCCAGAACTTGGAAAATAAAGGGTCTCAACCCGACACTATCAACTTTGTGTTCCATGGGGACATACAAGTTCTTCACCCCTACAAGATCTGAACCATTCATACGACAATAGTAGGATTCTGAACCATTCCTACAAGATCTTCTCTCTGAATTTCGTTGTCCATAGAGATACATCTGTCCACTATCCTTTGCAGATACTATATCAACCTTAATCGTTACTTCCTCTGACTTTACTGTAATCCGTGGCGTCCTATCCAACTAGCACAGATCTTACCAACTTAGGAGGTTAACTTCCATATCAATTTTTTATTATGCAATCAAGGGTTTCCAATATGAATCACCCCTTAATTCCACTCGGTCTTGGTCTCAAGGTTATTCCTCTACAGATGACCAAACGCTCAAATCCTTTGCGCTAATACATTCACTTTTATTCCGCAGGTGCCCACACTGCAACCTAACCATGGCTATCTAGCAGTACCGTCAACTTAATGCTCCATGTATAACATACGTGTTCTTATTCTTTCACCTACCGTGAAGCACGAACAATCATCCTTTCAGTCTATACCTGGGCGGGTCTTAGTCTTTAATGCACCGCCTTATAGTTTCATGTCTTAAGCAAAGACAATACCCTTCTCGTTGCCCTTCCGTATCCATCCATTTCTTATGGATTCTAATACCATAGGATGCCAACCAATTCTTATTCTATTTTCTGAATATATGATACAAAACTATCCATTCAGTCCAACCTTAGGTTCTTGTGTCATCATAATCTTGAGTGTAGCTGTCTTCGAAGATGCTTCAAGTAATAATTGATGTGTCTTGTTGGTCTCACTATACTTTTCACCCCTCAGGTGTTCATCAGCAATTCCTTGGTGGCTTCTGACTAAATTCCTTCATACTTGATCCCATCACTTCCTATAACTTGACCTTGATTATCTCTGGAGAAATTGAAGTTTACACTTTCTGAAGCCCTACCTGAAACCCTGCTTTATCAGCCTTGGTATTATCAACGTAGTAGTCGTTTGCGTACTGCTTCTAACTGGTAGACCAACACATTCCTAACCAATCTGGATGTGGCTCATCCTTGTCATTCATGTACTCTGCTTGTCGAACTTACCTATGTCGTTAAAGCATTGGTCAATTAAGAACCTTCACTGGTAACTCATCACATCCCACTTGGTGCAAGAAGTAATTTCAAGAATGTCTCTTTCCTTGATCCTCAGCTGGTAATAACCAGATCGAAGATCAATCCCGAGAACATTGTCCTATCTTGCAACTGGGAAATTGAACCCTTCATTCTCAACAGGCGATGTCAACGTGTCCCACGATATGATGCTCCGTCTGATTCATCCTTAAATCAGATACTTTCTTCACCTGAACCATTAATTCTTTCTGTTAAGCTAATATCATTCTTCATGATGTCCCTGATACCAAGTCTATCCATACCCAAAGTCCGTAGTGTACTCAACAATTCTTTGTGTACCATCTGAAACCTTACTGGCTAATCCAGTTTCCATTCAGTCTAATTGATATATTCCAGGTGATATCTACCCAAACATCCAGGCACCTCGTAGTTACAACCAGGTCCTTCCCTTCCAAATCCAGACATTATTACCGTCTCCTGTAATCCATGGTTGTCCCTCAGGTTGAACCAACACTGGTGCCCTTACTGTCAAGACATACGAAGCTGCGTTTCCCCAATGGAACTCGTTGCTCAACCACCTAATTCCCTTAATCTGATCTAGTAGCCTTACTCGCACAACATCAAACGTCTGCTGCGAATTCCAGGGGAAGATGAAGGGTTTTGATGCTAGTTATCATCTACAGCCCCCACTTTAACAATACCAGGTCCAATTAACTATCTTGAGTACATACATTTTGAATTAGTCCGAAATCACCAACTAAACCCCCTCAGCCATGATGTTCATATCCAGAATCATCCCACGGGCAGGTCCAAACAATCACAATCAACATATTAAAACACCAATCTACATTACTCATGCATTCATTATCAAGTTCCATTTTTACCAAATATATTCATACACATCATGCTTTCTATACTAACATGCAAATAAGGCACATAGGTTCGATTTAAACAATTAACCACATAATCATGTCATTAAATACCTAACTGTGAGTCGATCTTATCTATAGCGATGAGTGTACATGCCTAGCCAGTCTTCAGGAACCCTTAAACCTAGACCGCCCTGATACCAAGTTGTAACGTCCTGGATAACCAAGACTGTTACACTGTGTGTTTAAAATGGTGCTTAACCTGCTAAGCAAGTCGTTTGAACTTAAATGTGCAATTGAAGACCAAGTCAAGGTCAAGTAATAAAAGATTTTGTCAACAAAATTGATTATTTTTCATTAAAATATTAAGTTCGTACACGGGATCCCAAAAATCAATTTATAGATTGGTAAAAGATAAACAGATACAATTTAGCCATCCTAAATGGCAAAACAGGGTTTAACCCTAGTTCCTCCCAAGCTACCCTGACTGTGGTAATCGAGCAGGCTACATATGTACACACCACCCCTGAAGCTCTCCAACTCATGGATGGTCCAGCTATCAACTCCCTTACATGCACCACATAGCACTCGTGAGCCAAGGCCCAGCAAGAAAACTCAAAACAACATGCACAAATAGGCAACAATATAAAGACAGTAAATATAATTCACCAGATACAACTGTCAATATATTACGGTAACAGTCCCAATAAAAGAGCAACAGTAGCATCTAATCGACCTTGACCCAACCAGTCCAATTATGTAACAGATTAAAAGCATTAAACTAAACAACGGAAAACATATAATCTCAATCATACATTTCAATCAGTAATACAGGTGATTAGATGTCGGCGCCCTTAGGCCGAGCCCTCTATTTATTCAGCTAACCCCAGCTCGCTTAAGCTGAGTCCTCTGACTATTTAGCTAACTCCGGCTCTCTTAGGCTTAGTCCTCTGATTATTTAGTTGACCCCAGCACACATTGGCCGAGCAGCGTCCAGTGCGCTTATCAGCAGCCCCAAAACTCTTAGGTCGTACTTTCATATAAAGCATATCATTAATACAATCACACATTGCATATATTCAGATGAAGGGAACCTTAGTCCCAAACACAACCACATGGGTGCAGTTTCATACCTCGGATCCCGAGTAGCGAGCGTATATTGGCCCCGAGCACGATCCTTAATTCCTGAGCCCTTGCGCTAAAACCTAGTCACACTTCGATAATGAATAATTATAAGATCCTAAACCATTTAAAAAACTTTAGATTCAAATGTTAGCCTCCGGGACCTCGATTTCAACTAAACCGGGTAGTAGAAATCGTCCCGAGCGCTTAAGTTTTAATCCCCGAGCCTACCCAAGCCTTAAAATGAACCTAGGCCAAAACTGTCTAGGCAGGTCGCGACCTAGTCCTAAGGGTCGCGGCGTGCCTCAAGTCAGAAGCGCAACCTCTGCATCTGGGGGGGAGGCGGGCCACGAATTTCCCCTAGGACTGCAGCGCACCTATAAATCAGCAACCCTCCTAGGGCATATGGGGCACGCGGGCCGCGTCGCCCATGAACTGGGTCACGATGGGCCCTCGCAAACCCAAAATTCCCTGGGTTTTCCAGCGATTTCACTAACCCAAACTCAACAGAATTCACCTCAAGTATGTGCTAAAGCTAGAACTGAACCTAAAACTCTCAATAACATATCATAAACATCACATGTGACTTATCACACCAGCTCTAACTGTTGGGAAAAACTTATACAAGATCTTTATTTATTTTCATGTAGATCTAATATTAAACAAATTAATATGAGATAACCTAGAACATGTTTCTAAAATTGAATTCAAAGAGAAACAAAGATAAGAATACTTATAGTATACACAGTGGAATGAAAGAGTCCTCCCTTCAGTTTCTCTATCTCTTGTATCCTTTCTGTTGCAAAGTATTATCAAGAAACTAAACTGTTCTTCTAATTTCTTCACAATCTTCCAATGTATCCTTAGAATGACCTAGACTAGAGTGGGAAATTCTCAACACATGAGATTGATACAGAGAGAAGAAGAGAAAATAACAAAGAGGCTTAGAAAAGGACTTGTGTTTAGAGAGAATCTAAAACCTATCAGAAAATCTGACTTCTGGGCTTATGAACTTATCATAACTTATTTTTTGACTTCTCTCTAAGCACTCCTTTTATAGACTCAATTAGGCCATTTAATTTAATTAAAAAATCAATAAAATAATAGCCAATTTGAATCCCTAGGTCAAAATTATCATGGGCTTTAGGCCTGTGAAATTTCCCATTTGATTATAAGCCCATTGGACTTAAAATCAAGGCATGTATTATTTTCTGTTGATTTAATTAATCAAATAACTATTTAAATCCTTTATCAAATTAATTATTTATAATTTGAACTTTGATTTAAACTTATTTATTAATTTAGAAACCAATTTATCCTAATTAATAAATATGCCCCAATTTCTCTTTTCTTCTAAAAATTACATAACTCTGTGAAACTATCCAAAATTGACCTGGTCAACTTTGATAATTAAATCAATTAATTGAGACTATCTAGATGATTTTATCCAAGGTACAATGGGGGCCATTGGCCTATGAAATCAAGCTCCAATAAGTTATCATAAATCTAACAAATAAATTTACTAACTTATTAATTCCTCGTGACTCCACTATAGACTAGGAATTGCACTATTGAATTCATAGAACGCTCTATAAAAAATATAGATACACTATTAATTATCCATTGTTACAACCATAATTGTCACTCAATCCTCTATAGACGGTCTACAATGAGATAGGACTAAAATGTCGTTTTACCCCTCATTGTATTATATCCTTAAAACACTTAGTTCCTTGTAAATGATATTTCAGTAAACTAATTTAATTACTGAAATGAGATCTCTATCATTTAACACCTTGGAACCAAACTAAAAGGAAACCATCATTTCACTTCTTCATCAGAAGCTAGAGATGTTCATATCTATGATTAACACTCCCACTCAATTATACTATCGAGTTCCCAAGATGTAAGTATGGGCTAGTCCGTAGGGTAAGCTGGTAACGAACAAGTCAAAGAACTCAAATAATACAATCAGTTAGAATACTAACCACTCAATTTTTGAGATTGAATTGACCTATGGTCAACTATATGATATGACTAGAATAGATAATAACGGTATGTTTACTTATCCTCTATTGTCAATATCGATCCAGTCCGATGTAACAAATACATCTGATCTTATCTACTTTGCTAATGTTCTGGAAAGAACATAACACCACAATGTGTAAGTAGATCATATCATAGGTTGTCAAGTTAGTGTAAATCTTGCACACTGACACTACTACAAAAAAGGCCTTTCTCTGCGGTTTTTTTACTCAATACACTGCGGTTTTCGAGAGTATTGAAAAGCGCAGTGTATTCGACCGCAGAGAAAAGTGTTATGCAAACCGCGGAGAAAAGCTACACTTTTCTCTGCGGTTGTAGTAAGCCAACCGCGGAGAAAAGAGAGCTTTCTCTGCGGTTGTAATAAGCAAATCGCGGAGAAAAGAGAGCTTTCTCTGCGGTTTGCTTATTACAACCGCAGAGAAAGCTCTCTTTTCTCCGCGGTTGGCTTACTACAACCGCAGAGAAAAGAGCTTAATAAAAAAAAAATTCAATTTCGGTTGATAACCTAGCATTTTTATTTATAAAAATAATTAATTTTCAATTTTAATTATAAATAATTATTTTCAATAGTATAACTAATTTGTTAAATTGTTATATATACATTTCATATCTAATACAAAATAATTGGCTAGTAATGAATCAAAGACTTTAATCATTCTAACCATTATAAGTTAGCACTTTAATCTTACATACATACAAAAATTTAGATTTCATAAACAAATGGCATTAACAGTCCACAATAAAATAACTTTTAAGTTAAAGACTTCTTTCTTAAAACCGTCATATGCCTCAACACCATTTTCATACAAATCTTTCAAATCATCAATTAATGGTGCCAAATAAACATCTATATCGTGTCCCGGTTGTTTTGGGCCTGAAATCATTAACGTGAGCATCAAAAACTTTCTTCTCATCACTAACCACGGAGGAAGATTGTACATAACAAGGAAGACAGGCCACGAACTATGCCTACTACTTAGAGATTTATGTGGATTTACACCATCGGCAGCTAGACCTAGACGAGGATGTCTTGCTTCAGTTTTAAATTCTGGATTTAAGTTATTAACTTTTTTCCAAGCCTGCGAATCTGCAGGATGTCGAAGTTTACCATCTTTCACTCGCCTAGTCTCATGCCATATTAAGTTTTCAGAGTGTTCTGCACTTCGATATAATCGCTTAAGCCGCGGAATCAAAGGCAAGTACCACATCACTTTTTGAGGAATAAGTTTCCTTACTCTTGTTAGGTTTGTAGCGGGGTGAATCACATTCTGGGCAAGTGTCCATGTCTGCATACTCTTTACGATATAACACACAATCATTCGGACATGCATGGATCTTCTCATACTTCAAGCCTATGCAATTTAAAGTTTTCTTCACTTCATACGTAGACTCAGGGAAGCAATTATCTGACGGCAAAATCTCTTTAAAAGCAGCTAAAAATTGACTAAAACATTTATCCCTAACTCCATTTTCTGCTTTTATGTTGTAAAATTTTACCATTGTTGGTAATCTTTGTTTCAGACAACCATTGAATAATGGTTTATCTGCATCTCTAACCAATTTATCAAATTTTGAAGGATCATCAACAAACTCTTCTTGTGCTTCATCGAGCAATTCCATAGGATGATCGTCAAAATCACTATAACCCAAATCATCAACCCCTCGCCTCCTGAATGGATATGGATTATTATTTTTCAATGATTCCCCATGCCAATACCATGTACGATAACTTGTATCAAATCCTCGACAAAATACATGATTTTTTATCATGGTAATATTTCCTTTTGTTCCATTACCACAATCTATACATGGACAATGAATTCTTTCCGGATCACTACAATTTGTTTGGCAAAATTCTAAAAATTGGTTGAATCCGTCTTGAAATTGTTGTGTTTCTCTATTCTCAAGAATCCATGACTTATCCATAATGATAATATCTACCTAATTCCTAAGTTGATAATGAAAAGAAAATTAGTATAGTAATACTCTAAAATTATGTTCAATTATTAAATTATAAAATGAAATGGACAGAGTTTCACTTATTTCTATAACATATCCAAAATTCATATGTATTTAAAATTTCAACAAAAACAAAAACATTATTATTATATATAGTAACTTATAAAACATGTTCAACTAATATCATCAAAAAAAAATTGGGCAGAGTTTCCTCTGTATTTATAGCATATCCCAAGTTATCTACCTATAAATTCACATCAAACAAAACATATAACAAACAACATACATGTTCTCAACCATAAGTCACCGCAGCACACAGAAAATTCACAGATCCTACTTCACTAAGGCACACGTGTTCTCAACCTTCTGTTATCTCCGCAGCACACAATTTTATCTCAGAACCTACTTCACTATGGATGAATATCAAATATATTCAAACTCCTCTAACAATAGTTTGTAAATATAAAAAATAAAAATAAAAAATTAAGTAGTAATTACTACTTACCTTAAAAATTAATATTCACTAATTTCAACCTCGAACAAATATTTCAACCTTGAGTGGGAGCTCACACTCAAACAAATATTTCCTACAATAAAAAGTTAAACATTAGTAAATATATGGTAATTGAATTTATCCTAAAATAATATAATTAACAAAAATATACTTTAAAAAAATCATTACCTAAATAATATACAAAATTATGCAAGCACTAATTAATTTTTAATATAAAAAATTATGTAAACAACATTATTCTAAATAAAATAATACAAAAATACCCTAAACTGAAATATACATTAAATAAATTAAGTTTTAGTGATCAATACACGTTTTAAACAATGAAAATGTCCTCCAATCCTATATAAAATTTCAAAAATATTACAAAAAATAACCATATGAACATACATAGAAACCACCATTAAACCCACACAATATTTCTTCATTTTTACCCTAAACTTCAAAATAACTCAAGATTAACTATATATACATGATTTCAAGCTTTAATATGCAAGAAAATGGAAAAAAAAAACAAAAAGAAATAGGCAATGTGGGGCTTACCGTGGGTAGGGACAGCGTGGTGGGAGAGAGCTTCGGCCGTGTTCAACAAAGAAGAAGATGAGAAATATGAGTGCAAAAAATAGGTTTTTGGGCTTTAGTGGGTGGAGACCACCTTTCTCCGCGGTTTTATACCCAAAACCGCAGAGAAAAGTGGACTTTTCACTGCGGTTTTGGGTATAAAACCGCGGAGAAAGGTGCCACACTTTTCTCTGCGGTTTTAGCCCCCAAACCGCGGAGAAAAGTGTCCCATTCAAACCTTTCACTGCGTTTTTTTAAAAAACCGCAATAAAATAGGGCGCGGACATTAAATATACTTTTTTTGACTCTTTCAAACCTTTTCACTGCGCTTTTTATTTATTGTTTAAAAAAAACCATAGAGAAAGCCTATATTTGTAGTAGTGTGACTAATATTAGGACTAACTTATTTTGAACATATAATCATATTTATATTCCACTATTATTACGTCACTATAAATACAATTAGCAAGATGTGTGGGTGTGACAGTCAGAATCCCGTGATCCGTAAGGGGAAAGACCGGGTAAGCTGTGCAATCCTACACCGCCTGGGGAAGGTCAAGTGTGATGATTCTAAGACTGTGTAGGTATGGGACTACACAGTTGAAGATGGCTTAAATGGATTGATGGGTACTACCTATATCAACAAGATGCATCTTCTTTTCGGTAGCCCATCACTTGAGAACTCCAAAGTTAAGCATGCTTGACCTGGGGTAATCTAGGGATGGGTGACCTCCTGGGAAGTTTTCCTAGGAAGCATGTGAGTGAGGACAAAGCATGCTGAAAATACTCGTGTTGGTTTGTAGAGCCAGTCGTCATTCCAAAAAGCAGCCATAGTGATGTGGGGCGTCACAGTGGGATTTAATAGAAGTTTATATTAAACAAATAATCATGAAAAGAAAACATGTGAGCAAAGTAATTGACCAAGTCAAAAAATGATTTCTATTCTTTTATTGATAATAAAATGAGATTACAAAGACTTTGGGTTTTAATTATTGCATAAAACCCCAACAAACTCCCTCTTGCAATAATTGAAACTAATGCCTTAATTCTACTAATCCCATTTCCTTGATATGCTTATCAATTGTAGCTTCTGGTAGTGTCTTTGTAAACGGATCCGCAAGATTGTCTTCAGTTGCAATCTTCATAACCTTCACATCTCCCCTGGCCACATATTCTTGAATATTGTGATACTTCCTTTCTATATGCTTACTCCTCTTGTGACTTCGAGGTTCTTTCGAGTTGGCTATCGCTCCTATATTGTCACAAAACAACACAAGGGGTTTATCCATGTCTAGAATAACACCAAGATCCGAATAGAACTTCTTTAGCTACTTCTGACGTGGCTATGTACTCAACCTCCATGGTGGAATTTGAGATTGCATACTGCTTTACGCTTCTCCAAATCACAGCTCCACCCCCAAGAGTAAACACCATTCTAGAAGTAGACTTCCTATCATCGACATCAGTCTAAAAATCCGAATCGGTGTAGCCTACAGAGTTCAGAACACCACCCTTGTGGGCTAACATATAATCCCTAGTCCATCTAAAATACTTCAGGTTATGCTTAATTGCTATACAATGTTCTGGTCCTGGGTTTGACTGATACCTGCTCACTACTCCCACTGCATAGCAGATATCTGGTCTAGTACACAACATGACATACATTAGACTTCCAACTGCTGATGTGTAAGGAAATTTTCTCATTACATCTTCCTCTTCAGGAGTCTGGGGAGATTGCTTCTTTGAAAGATGAATTCCATGGCGGGACGGTAGACGCCCTTTCTTGGAATTTTTCATTGACAAACGTTCAAGCACTTTATCAATGTAAGCTGCTTGAGATAGAGCTAAGAGTCTGTTCTTTCTATCCCTGATGATTTGGATACCTAGAACATAACTTGCTTCACCAAAATCCTTCATCTGGAATTGAGTGCTCAGCCAATTCTTCATATTTGGTAATTTCTTAACATTGTTTCCAATGAGTAAGATATCATCCACATGAAGAACCAAGAATACCACTATTTGATTTTCCTTCAGTTGGTAAACACAGGGCTCATCAATATTTTGGTCAAAGCCATAGGTTTTGATTATTTCATTAAACCTAAGATTCTAGGAACGAGAAGCTTGCTTAAGTCCATAGATGGACCTATTCAACTTGCAAAGTTTTTCCTTCTTGTCCAGCTACTTGAAATCCTTCTAGATGATCCATATAAATAACTTCGTCAAGCTCTCCATTAAGAAAAGATGTCTTGACATCCATTTTCCAATGCTCATTTCTTGCCGATCAAGGTAACTTATGGTGCACATAAGTTAGCAGATATTTCCATTGCAGAAATAATGAGACTGCATGGTGTACCCAACTCCATCATATCAGATCGCAACGGACGTTTTACCTCGACATTCTGGAATAGAATCCAAACGAGGTTGGGTACTAAACTGAAGTTTAGCACTTCTTTCCACCCACAAATAGACGGTCAAAGCGAACGAACAATTCAGACCCTGGAAGATATGCTAAGAGCCTGCGTGCTCGACTTTCAAGGGTCATGGAATGAGAAGCTTCCACTAATAGAGTTCGCTTACAATAATAGCTATCATGATTCCATCAAGATGGCTCCATATGAGGCGTTGTATGGAAGGAAATGTCGATCACCGATTCATTGGCACGAGACCGGTGAAAGAAAGTTTCTCGGATCGGATGAGGTTGATCAGATTACAGAGGACATCCGACGGATAAGGCAACGCTTGCAAACTTCGGTTGATCGACAACGCAAATATGTTGATAGACGCAGGAGACCCCTGGTGTTTGAGGTTGGCGATAATGTGTTGCTGAAGGTAGCTCTGCTACGAGGGGCTATGCGATTCGAAAAGAAAGGAAAGCTTAGCCCAAGGTTCGTTGGACCTTTCGAAATCATAGAGAGGATCGGGGAAGTAGCTTATCGTTTAGCTCTTCCGCCCGCCCTGTCTAAGGTGCATGACGTGTTTCATGTATCCTCATTGAGAAAATACATGCGTGATCCCTCGCATGTAATCAGCTATGAACAGCTGAGCGTGGATCCTCAACTCGTCTATGAGGAAAAATCGGTTATGATACTAGACCGAAAGGAAAAAATGTTGAGGAACAAGACGGTGCCATTGGTAAAGGTGCAGTGGCGTAACCATGGCATTGAAGAGGCAACCTGGGAAACAGAAGACAAGATGAGGGAGCTGTATCCTCATTTGTTTTAAGTTTCGAGGACGAAACCTTTATAAATTGTAGGTATTGTAACGTCCTACGTTTTTGGGTACCTTTAAACGACTCGGGTCGGGATTTTTCCCCCGGGTTAAGAATATTATTTTAAATAATATTATATTTTGTTTGTAAGTATTCCATGAGTTATTGCTAGCCAAAATATGAATTTTGTGATTTTAAAAGTCAAGATAAGACTTTCGGTCCTGGACCGACACAAAAACCCTGATCGGGTAAAAATCTCGGAAAATAAAATGAAAAATCATGGCAATTATATTTTGGGCATAAAATACATTCATAAAAGTTAAAGTTTGGTCAAAAATAATAAACCTAAAAGAAAATGGAAATTTTAAGGCATTTTGTGGTAAATGCCTAATTTTGCCGAAATGGGGAATTTTATTCCATGAATGGACCTTAGGTTAAATTTTATTTTGTGGTTAATTAAATTAAATATGAGAGACATTTAATTTAATTAATTAATAGTAAGTTTGGTGATTAAAACTTAATGAGAGTGAAAAAGGTGTAAGAAGTCAAGTGGGCAAGTGGGTAGAAAAGCACTCAAGTGTTTTGTGATATTTTGAAGAGTTGTGTGAGCCATTCTAACCCCCAAATCCGACCACTCTCCCTCCCTCATTCACTCTCATCTGATTTTTGAAGACTCTCTCAAGTGTTCTCTCCATTTGCAACCCCAAGAACACCAAAGAAACTTGGAAGCTAAGTCTTGGTCTAGGAAGGGTTTTCCCTAAGGTAAAGTTTCATTACTCTAGACTTTTGTAAAGTTTTAAGCATAGAGTTTCAAATAGCTAATTGACTATGTTGTTGGGGGAAGTTTGTTAAGGTTTTGAAGGAGTCAAAGCTTATAGGAAGGTCCAAACCTTAAGCAAGAACACCAAAGAGGTAAAAAGTTTACTTTTGATGATTTTGTTGTAGGGTTTTTAGTTTTAAGCATTATTTTGTATATCTAATGCTTAGAGTTTCTTGTTGATGATGTAATAAGGTTATGGTAGTTGTTTAATAATTTTTATGATGCATGAGTATTGATTTTTGAAAATGGGAACCAAAACCCCCAAGGGTTTTGTAGGATACCCTAAAACAAAACATGTTTTGAGCTGTGACTTCCAAGGGGTCAAGCAGCCACTGTATATTGTTTTTGTAAAATTAAATTGTACTGTGATGTTGTTGAGATTGAGTATATAAAATTGAGATTTTGAAACACAAAAAAATGTTTAGAAATGAGTAAGTTATGCTATTTCAAAGATTAGGTAAAAAACTGTTTTTTCGTATTCTTATTTTTGGAACCAAGTTTGGACAGACACTGTATAGGTCAAATGAACCCAGTTTTTTCTAAAATTTTGTGGACATATTACTTGCATAACCTATTATTCCACTGTAAAATTTGGTAAGAAAATATTGAACGGTTTGAAATTTATTAACTGTCAAAGTTTGGAAAAAATAAGGACTTGAAAATAATGTCATTTTTACCTCATTGTTGGAAAATGATTTCACCAATCAAAAATGCTCATTTTGACCTAAGATTTTTCAAAGACCTAAATGGCATAACAAAAATGGAATTGGGAAATTTTGGTAACAATTGGGTAAGTAAATTTCAAGTTATGAACTAACGAAGTATGTAGTTAAAAATGTGAAAAATAGGTTTTTCACACTTAGTGTAAAAATGAGATTTTGGAACATAAGGTAAAAAGTAAAATTTTGTTTATTTCAAGATATAAAATGGTAAGTCTTGAAATCATATTTTCACTAAAATTTACCCTTTGAGTTTAAATGAATTATTTTTATTAAAGAGTTTTTATTCTTTCTAAAAATAAGAGATTTAATTTATTAATAGTTAATAAATTAAAAGAGGGATTAAAACCCTATATTTTGAGAAAAATAATTAAATAAATTATTTTCCTAGTAAGTAAAATTGATTAATTGCTTTTGGAAAATTAATTAGTCAAGATGAGAAATTTATAACGGTTTTCCTAATTAAGACAAATTAGGCAATTTTCTTAAAACGGTTTTTAGATATTAAAACCTTAAGAAAAATAAAAGGAAAATTTAAAGAGTTTATTTTCTTTAAAAATAATTAAGGAATTTATTTGTATTTTCTGGATATAATACCGGCTAAAATCTTACATATTTTAACCGACTAGTCGAAAGTGCGGGTTAATAGCGATACCTGGAACGAATAAGATTTTTAGCGGATTGTGGGAAATACCATTGTGATACCCGAGCCTAGGTATCGAGACCTTAGGATAGGTCTCCCCGAGACTTAAGGTTTAGTCTCGAATATATTGTATAACTTTCCTTAATAAGTTTAAAACCAAATAAGGATTGTAAATCCTTACAAATGACTTTTATTAAAATGACCAAACTGCCCAAAATAATAATAATGAATTATGAGTGCCATAATTAATCCGAGTATACTGTATGGATAACTACAGTATTGGCTAAGCGTAACTGGACTGAACGTTGGAGGGTGAAAACTTGCTGAGCGCTAAGGACTCCAAGTAAGTCAACTTATATTGTATGGCTGCAACATGAAATGATTATTGTCTTGTATGTTAGTATAGGGATACATGCATATACATAGGCTGTCATAGAAAGTTGCTTAGAGACGTTAGTCTAGTGAGTGCTGATTTAGAAAATATGAACGGTAGAAGTCCGTCATATCCTAGACGGTTGACCCCCGTCACACTGCTTGATTTTATTTATGTCCGGTTCATTACTGAGACGAGTGGCCATGAGATGAGGATAAGCTGGTTAAACCTAGGGGCGCCAAGATAAATGGGACCTAGGGGCCCTCATGCTTACTTAATCATTGGACGGTTAGAATCCGAGCAAGTGCTCTGATAAGTTATTCCTGGATAGCAGCCGTGAATATTGGCCATTCCGTGAGAGTGCCTAGAGATACTAGGGGTTGCCAAGATAGAGTGAGGTTGAACACCCTAGGGGCAGCTGCTCACCAGCACCACTGATTAACATAGAAGTCTCCATAAAACCGTGTAAATTGGATTACACTCTTGAATATATAGCGATGCCCTAAGTAACACGGTAGTTACCCTTGATGAGAATATTTATTGGCTAGATCTTAGTGTGGGGACTCAGTTCTCTTTTACAGATTAGCAATTATGTTGGAGGGCGCGTTACGCATGAATTGTTGGAAATTGTCGAGCGTTGGTCTCGAATTATTTGGTGATATAATATATCTGCTTGCTCTGGGATTTTCTGAGTGCAGGGATATAATTGTTGATAAGATATAGTTGTGATATAATATATCTGCTTGCTCTGGGATTTTCTGAGTGCAGGGATATAATTGTTGATAAGATATAGTTGTGATATAATATATCTGCTTGCTCTGGGATTTTCTGAGTGCAGGGATATAATTGTTGATAAGATATAGTTGTGATATAATATATCTGCTTGTTCTGGGATTTTTCTGAGTGCAGGATTTTTATCTAGTTACGAATTAATTTATCATTGGTTATCAGGCATGACCATAAGTTTGCCAGGACGCTTTAGCGTTCTTGAAATTGATTGTTTAGGGTTCGGATGGGTCCGAAACCCTAATTATCTACATGCTTTGTTTGAAAGTTGATCTTACTAAGCGTTTTCGCTTACCTAGTTGTTTCATGTTGTAGGTAAGAGCAAGGGCAAGGCAGAGCAGTGAGCGCTGGAGTCTTCCTTGCAAATGTACATGTGGACCGACCTTTTGGGAAGCCGTTTTATTTTTGGAAATGTTGTGTAATTTTCCTAAACTAGGCTCACTCTACTCTTTATAAAATATGTTGAAACTAAATGTTAAGTATGGCCATACGACTTTTTAAAAAGTTTTTTTTCTATACGGTTTTTTGAGACATTTTGTTAAATGAAAACATTTATATTTCCGCATTATCGAGTCTTGAAAATCCGGGTCGTTACAAGAAAACTACACCCGGTTATGTGATTATGTTGGGACTAAGGGTTCCCTATATTTATATGTGATGTCATGAAATGATATTATGCCATGGGGACATGTGATAAATGGCCTAAGAGTATCGGAATCAAAATTTGCACATAGGGCGTGGCTCGGCCACTGGTAGTTAAGGACAACTTAATATTCACTGAACTCGGTTTAAGCGGGCCAGAGTCAGTGGGATAAATAGGGGATGCGACCTAAGGGCGTCGATCCTGGTTAATATATGAACTTGTTATTATTGTTAATTTGATGAACTTGGTATGCTGAATGCCTAATTATGTGAATATTATAGATTACTGAATATATGACTATGCTCTATGAGTAATCTGATTGATTGATTGATGATTATGCTCTGTTATAGTTTTCTTGCTGGGCCTTGGATCACGGGTGCTATGTGGTGCAGGTAAAGGCAAGGGCAAGGTGGACTAGTCCAGAGTTAGAGAGCTTTGAGGCTGAATGTACATAGTCAGTTGATCGACCGCCACGGTCGAGGAGTGATACAGGACGGGAGAAGCCTAAATGTCTGTTTTGCCCTTAGAGTGGCCAATACATGTATATAACCTGGAATTTTTGTAAACTGTCTTTTAAACTCTATTTGTTTTGGGATCCCATGTAAAAAAATATTAAATTATGTGAAATGTAACTTTTGTAAACAAAATCTTTTAACCCTAGTTCAAATATAGTTTCTGTAACATGTTTCTAATTAAATGACTTGATTAGCAAGTCTTGCACCTTTATAAATACACAGTGTAACGGTCTTGGCTATCCAGGGCGTTACACCCAGATTCTATAATGGCGTAAACTAGGTTCATGACCATTCCAGCGTTCTAAAGGTGTTTTAGGGATTGATTTAGACGGCACAACATTGAGAATGTCGTTCGCGGTTTCAATTGCATGTCCCCATAACGAAGTTGGTAGAGTTGAGTAACTAAGCATGCATCTAACCATTTCCAATAAAGTTCTGTTATGGCATTCCGCTACACCATTTTTTTGTGGAGTACGTGATACAGTAAGTTGTGATAAAATCCCAAGTTCAGTTAAATGATCTTGGAACTGCATATCCAAATATTCTCCACCCCTATCAGATCGCAAGATCTTTAACATTTTACCTAATTGGTTCTAAGACATTGCTAGGAATTCCTAAAAATTTGAAAATGTTTATGATTTCCTATGCATTAGGTAAAGACATGAGTATCTAGAGTAATCTTCAATGAAAGTGACAAAATACTCAAAACCACCACTGGCTTGTACATTCAAAGGCCCACAAACATCTGAATGCACAAGACCAAGTTGTTCTTTGGCCCTATCACCCTTTGCAGAGAATGGACACTTGGTCAGTTTGCCTTCTAGACAAGATTCACAGACAGGTAATTCACCTAAGGTGAGTTCCCTCAAAGGCCCATCCTTTGTAAGTCACTGAATCCTATCATAGCCAATGTGACCTAGTCTCAAGTGCCATAAATACGTCATATTATCGTTATCGGTATTTTGACGTTTATTGGTCCTAGGTTTAGCTACTTTGAATAAATCATTGTTAAGAGCGAGGGGTTCATTAGGTCGAGGAATATAAAGCCCGCTTTCCAAACATGTAATACACAATTGTGATCCATTGAAAGAAATATATATTAGAACTTGTGAAAGTCATAACAAATCGTTCTAATTGCAACATGGAAACTGAAATTAAATTTCTACTAAAAACCAGAATAAAAAATGCATCATTTAAAATTAAGTATTTATTTCCAAACTTCAGACGAGCTCTTCTTCTAACTTGGACCTTAACGAACGCTTCGTTCCAAACTCTAAGCTTTAAGCCGCCTTCGTCCACTTCTTCCCACGATTCAAGAAGCTGTAAAAAGTTGCAAACATGGCTGGTAGATCCAGAATCAATAATCCAAACAGATTTATCATTCTCTAAAACACATGTTTCTAAGATAAATGAACTATAATCATTACCTTTATTTTTAGCTGCTACAAACTTGGGGCAATCCTATTTCCAATGCCCCTTCTCTTTGTAGTGAAAACACTTACCTTTACCTTTCTTATTTTTCTTGTTCTTCCCCTTAGGCGACTGTGCACTCGTCTTTGTAGCCCTTGGAGGCTTAGGGTTGTTGTTTTCTCCATCTTTCCTCTTGTTTCTAGCTTTCGAAGACGAAGCTTGGTTAGCTTCAGCCTTAGCTGGATCAGCAGCAACAACAGTAGTCTTATTTTCATCTCTTTTACTAGGTCCACCCATGATAGGCTCAAAAATCTGAAGCTCGTTCATGAGATGCGTCGGACCATAGTTGAGTTAATTACGAACGTGCAAACACAGTACAATTCAAGCATTCACAGTGTCATCACGTATGTGCGGAGACAATGATATCCAAGCATTTACGGTGCCATCACGAATGTGCGGACACAATGCTCGTTCTGGGGATTCCTCAATCATGACGAACTCGGAGTTGTCACCAATCAACTCTATGTTAATATTCTGCTTCCAATTGAGGAAGATTTCTCCAGTGAGTTTCTCCATCGAAAGTTGAGAAAGGATGAGAGTAAACACAGACATAGAGTTCAAGGAATCTCTCAATCTCACAATCACTCTATGTCAAATCTTCCTATGTCCACTCTAAGTTTATCTCTCTCAAGCATAAACCCTATATCTCAATTCACAATAATGATGGCCAAACATTAATATGAGAAAATTAAATCAAGAAGATATGAACAAACAAGAAGAACTTCATAAAGATAATAATATAAACCTTAATTCAATAATCAAAATAAATCCCTCTAATACTCTAGCACAAAAGGAGTTTAGTTCTCCATTACAAACTTAAACACAATAGCAATGTAGTTGTTCATAATTAAAAACTAAAATAAAAGGAGGAAAAAAGAAACTAGATGTAATGATGGTGATGTTGATGAATTCTAGCCTCCTTTTTCCTTTCCAAGCATGCAATCCCAGGTCTAATCTCCTCCAAAACATAATTAAAACCCTAATTATGCTTTTCCTTTTATATCCACTCAAAAAGACCTCTTTTGCCCTTCAAAATTCGTAACTTAACCTTTCCGTATGGATCTGAGCGCTGTTGCCCCTTGAACAGGCGCTGTTGCGCTATTGGAAGGCCAGATACACGCTCTCTGTAATAGTCAGGCGCTGCAGCGCTTGATGATGGCGCTGCAGCCCTAATTTAAGTAAACAATTGCACTGCAGCGCCTAGCAAATTCTGGAATGTTGATTCTTCAGGATAGGGCTGCAGCGCTAGAACAAGGGGCTGCAACCCTATTTCACAATTTTTTTCATTTTTTCTCTGTTTCACTCCCATTTTGTACGAACTTTGCACTGCTTCTCCTTGGACCCTACATACACACAACACAAGCATAAAACCAAACAAAACAACCTAGACACCTACAAATTAGATATAAAATGACACTAATAAGTGAATCTAAAATTCACTTATCAAACTCCCCCAAACTAGACAATTACTCGCCCTCGAGTAACGACTCAAAACATACACTAAATATTGACTAAACACACTCACACAACGCGAATCAAACCAACAATAACATTCAAGCTTCAAATTCCTGAATACCATGCTTACATAAAGCTTCAGAAATTTCCCAACAACACAATCCAGATTTTCAATCTCAACCACTGCCATAATCAACTAATCATCATTCACATTCTTTAACTATTCACCATAATGATTAAAACTCAAGCAATTGACATAGTTATGCACATCAAATTCTCACATTCATACCACAATCAATACTATTCCATAAGTTTGCATTACTCATTATTCTCCACTAATGTAAACAGCGCATGCTTAAGAATGTATGGCTTAGGTAAGGTAAATAAGAAAGTCATTTAGGCACTAATACCATAACCATACTAACCTCTAAAACAACCATGTACACATAAATCCCCAACACCCACATTGAATAACCTTGACATGAATGAGATATATATTTCATTTTTTTTCTTCTTGGTTTCTTCTTTATTTATTTTATATATATTTATTTTTCTCTTTTTTTTAGCAAAGCTCACTCCCCCAAACTTTGTGTATACAATATATTTCCTTAAGGGAGTGTGTCTCCATGATAATTTTTTTTTTCTTTTTCTCTTTCAAGAAGAAACTTTCTCTCATTCATCTTTTCCTCTCTTCAAAACCCAAAATTCTTTCCATTACAAAACCTCATCCCAAATTATCTTTGTATGCTCATGATATTATTATGGTTAGGATATTTGATAAGATTTTCGTTAAGTTTCAACAATTTTGGGGTTTGAAACAACAAATAGGCCTAGGCTCAATTAGGGTCTAAAGATACAAAAAAAAAAATTTCCAGGTTGGCTAGAAAGGCTTAAACGGACCAAAAAAAATTGCCTGCATCTTCTTCTTAAGCACACATTATCTATTATTTCGTCTCAAATAACAAGTAACACAAATTCTAGAGCAATCAACCAAATCTTTCCACAAATCCCATTTAACATGCATAACACAATCTATTGGCACGAATTTAACAATCATGGCAAAAAGTTCAATCATTTTTCATATATTAGTCAATCATGGCAGCAAAAAAATCAAGCACATGGATGCAAAGTGGTTTTATTTCCTAACTTTATGTACATAGAATTTATTACGTATCCTTAACTTTTATTATTGATTTGATTCAAACACGACTCACAACAACCCGACTCTAATCACATATTGACAAAATGAAAATTAAAATAAAATAAATTTTTTCGTAAAGTCCCTCCCCCAAACTTAAATAAAACATTGTCCCCAAGGTTTAACTACAAAGAAAAGGAAGGAAACTTACAAACAGTCCATGCTCACTAATAAAGAGGAGGTGGTGGTGATTCTGGCATCCCATGAAACGGAGGAGGATAAGCGAAATAATTATTCTGTCCTTTGTTCAATGTCCACTAAGCCACCAACAAATTTAGCTGATCAACCTGGTTATGCTCATATTCCCCCTGAGCATCCAAATAGTTATGAGTTATTGTGTTTTGTTGAACAATATAGCACATCATGTCATGCGAGTATTACATATTAATATCAACTGGACCACCAATAGCCAAAGGAACATCTATATTCATTGGCCCCTCTGTATTCTCTGGAATACTGTCATCCTCTTGATTTTCAGGGTCCTCATCATTACTTTCCCGCCTTCGTCGTTGTCCTTGTTTACGTAGAGGTGCGGCTGATGCTACTAAAGAGGCAGTCGGATAGCGCGCAATTCTTGCTTGAGTGAGTTTCCCTTTGACTGGCACTGCTATATCAATTTTTTCCCTCAGGACTTCATACATTATGCACATATCTATGATAAATGACCCAAACAGAAATCCCCCAGTAGTGGTGCCACGAAGAACAAACTGCATACCCTGACGAATAATTCTTCCAACATCAATATTCATCTCCTTCTTGATAGCAAATACCAACCGCATCTGGTCATTTGTCATATGGATAACATGACCAGTAGGTATTAATTTGGCTGCCACAAAGTAGAACCATGCTCGAGCTTCCTGATTAAGTTGCCATAAAAACATCCCATTAGGCTCATCATGAGCGTATGCAATTCTAGCTCCGGGACATCCTAATGTTTCCGCTATAAGAACATAATCATGTTGACCTTGTAGAAACAGTTGGTATTCATCTTGCTCATCATCAAAGCTCTTAGTATTTAAAAAATCATCGACTGCCTTATAACTCCCCACAGGTAGCCATTTTCCTCTCACAAAACATTCACCATTCTCATTCAACTCCGGAAAATTAGCATAAAATTCATACACCCAAGAGATATTCATTCTTGTATCAGGTTGCTTCACAACAGTTACCCACTGCTTACTTTCTATATTGGCTCAAAGATAACACACGAACTAGGTTGAGGAGCGTATTCTATACCTCTTTCCTTGAGCACCGATTTCCCCACAAGAGAAATATATCGCTCTTCCGCCTCCTTACTTACAAATTTGGTGGCATCAAATGGTGGTGCCCTAGAGGATGAGGGTCTTGAAGATGATGGTCTTGAACTATTTTTCTTAGGTCCCATGGTGACTTGGAACAACCCTCCAAACAACCAAACAATACCTCACTTCCCAATTAATCACGTATTAACCCCCTAACAACTAAACAATACCACCAAACTTAATTCACCACTTCTTCCTCATTACAATTAAGCAAAAATCACCAAGAATAGTCACTTAGGAAATTTCTAAAACACTTGGTGGGCAAAAAATATTCTCACTCTTCTCTTCCACTTTTCTCTCAATCATAATCCCCCAAAATCACAATAACACTTCAAAAATCATCCAATAATCATCATTTCCAACAAGGAAACTCACAACACTCATCAAAATCATAAAACAAAATTTCCTCTTACATTACATATATATTCAAGAACTTAAGTGCACCAAAGAGATGATTAAATGGCTTACTTGATGAATGTGAGTGTCTTTTGATCTTCAATGAACCACTATCTTCATAAAATTCGACCCCTTGAGAAGTGAGTGAAAACTTGTACAAAGTGGAAGTTGGAGGTGATATTTAGGATTAGGGTAAGTAAAAATGAAAAAAAAAAAAAAAGGGATGAGAGATTAGGAATGGTGATGAGAAGAGAAGAATTTGGTGATTTGAAATTGAGTAATAATGAAAGAAAGTTGAGTTATGGGTGTGGGATGTTGATTTTCGAAATAGAGGAGAAATGAGGAAGGTGATGGTGTTTTAGAGAGGAGGAAACAAATAAGGGTAAAAACCCCTCTTTTTTTTTCTGTTCGAAGTAACGCTGCAGCGCCTGGTGGCCTGATGCTCCAGGTCTTTTTCCTTTTATTTTTCGTGAAATTGCGCTACAGCGCCGAGATCTGGCGCTGCAGCGCCTGTTACCTTTGAATAGCACCCTCTCTGGAAGGGTATGGCCCTGCATCTCTAATGCCTTCAAGAATTGCGCTGCAGCGCCATCAAAGTGGCGCTGCAGCCCCTGGAACCTATTTATTTATTTATTTTTTAACGATTTCCACAGTTCATAATAAACTTAATATTTTACAAAATAAATAAAGTCTTCTAAAATAAATAAATAAAAATAATAAATAAAACACAATTAATAATCTAAATAAAAATTCTAAAACAATGGGTTGCCTCCCATTAAGTGCTTAATTTATCGTCTTTAGCTAGACATTGATGAAGCTTCATTTTCTGTCTTGGAGATACATCGTCTCCACCATCTTATTAATTTCACCAAAATAATGTTTCAACCTTTGTCCATTCACTTGAAAAAATGAACCATCATTATTTTTTAATTCCATAGAACCAAAAGGAGAAACTTTGGCGATAACAAACGGACCAGACCATCGTGACTTTAGCTTACTGGGAAATAACCTCAAACGAGAATTGAAAAGTAAAACTTGCTGTCCCAGCACAAACTCTCGCTTTAATATCATTTGATCATGATATTTCTTGGTCCTCTCCTTGTAAATACGAGCATTTTCATATGCATCATTCTGAAACTCCTCCATTTCATTCAGCTACAATAACCTCTTCTCACCCGCTGCTTGGTAATCAAAATTCAGCTTCTTGATCGCCCAATAGGCCTTGTGCTCCAATTCTACTGGTAAGTGACAAGCTTTTCCAAATACTAGTCAATAGGGAGACATACCGAGAGGAGTTTTGTACGTTGTCCTGTAAGTCCATAAAGAGTCATCAAGCTTTTGAGACCAATCCTTTCTATTTAAATTCACTGTTTTCTCCTAGATGGACTTGATCTCTCGGTTTGATACCATAACTTGGCCATTAGACTTGGGGTGATAGGACAAAGCCACCTTATGTCGAACACCGTACTTCATCAAGAGTGGTTTAATAACTTTGTTGCAGAAATGTGTTCCTTCATCACTTATTATTGCTCTTGGAGTTCCAAAATGATTAAATATAAATTTCTGCAGAAAAGAAGAAACCACCTTGGAATCATTTGTAGTAGTGGCTATCGCTTCGACCCACTTTGAGTCATAATCAACAGCGAGCAAGATAAACAAGTTCCCGAAAGATGGTGGAAAGGGCCCCATGAAGTCAATGCCCCACACATCGAACAGTTCCACCTCTAAAATCACATTCATGGGCATCTCGTTTCTTTGCGAGATATTTCCAATTTGTTGACATCTATCACAAGTCTTGACAAAAGTGTAGCAATCTTTAAAAATTGAAGGCCAATAAAAACCCGATTGCAAAACTTTTGCTGCTGTACGTGATGGCCCGAAATGCCCACCGTAAGGTGCCGAGTGACACTACTCTACTATTGATTGAGTCTTTTCCATTGGTACACAATGATGAATCATTCGATCCGTACTCATTTTGAACAAGTATGGATCATCAAAGAAAGAGTATTTAGAGTCATGAAGCAATTTCCTCTTTTGATGTGCATTAAAATCAGGAGGAAGCTTGCCACTAACAATGTAATTCATGATGTTGGCATACCATGGAAGTTCTTTTGATACAGCCAGCAGTAACTCATCCGGAAATAATTCTTTGATCGAATCTTTACATTCAACTTCTTTATTCTCTGATCATGATAAATGATCTGTCACAAAGTTCTTTCCCCTTCTTATCCACAATCTCAATGTCGAACTCTTGAAGTAACAATACCCAATGTATCAACCTTGGCTTGGCCTCCTTCTTTGCAAACAAATAACGAAGTGCTGCATGGTCTGTGTATATAATAACTTTGGAACACAAGAGATATGGTCTAAATTTATCGCATGCAAACACCACCGCTAATAGTTCTTTTTCAGTGGTTGAGTAATTTTGCTGAGCATCATTAAGAGTCTTGCTCGCGTAATAAATTGCTCGGAAAGTCTTCTCTCTTCGTTGCCCCAAGACAGCCCCCACTGCATAATCACTAGCATCACACATAATCTTGAATGCTTGACTCCAATCTGGTACAATCATAATAGGGGCTGACACCAACTTCTCTTTTATCAACTCAAATGCCTTCCTACACTCTTCGTCAAAAACAAAATCAATATCTTTTTCTAGGAGATTGCATAGTGGCTATCTGATTTTCGAGAAGTCTTTGATAAACCTTCTGTAAAAACCTACATGCCGCAAAAAACTTCTTATCCCCTTGACATTCACCGGTGGAGGAAGCTTCTCAATAATGGCTATCTTGGCTCGATCTACTTCAAGACCTTCCTTTGAAACTCGATGCCCCAACACAATTCCTTCTTGAACCATGAAGTGACATTTCTACCAATTTAGCACAAGGTTCTTCTCTTCATATCTACAAAGGGCCAATGCCAAGTTGTGCAAGCAATGGTCAAATGATGACCCAAAAAAAGAAAATTCATCCATAAATACCTCCACGATCTCTTCTACCATATCTGAGAAAATGGCCATCATAAACCCCTAAAAAGTAGCAGGTGCATTACAAAGTCCAAAAGGCATCCTCCTGTAAGCAAAAGGGTTCGTAAGGACATGTGAAAGTTGTCTTTTCTTGATCTTCAGGAGCGATCGCTATTTGATTATAGCCTGAATAACCGTCTAAGAAGTAGTAATGTGTATAGCTAGCTAAACGATCAAGCATCTAATCGATAAATGGAAGTGGAAAATGATCATTTCTAGTTGCCTTGTTCAACTTCCGGTAATCAATACAAACTCTCCACCTCGTCACTGTTCTTGTCGGAATCAATCAATTGGCTTCATTCTTGATCACTGTCATCCCCCACTTAGTTTTTGCCAGTGGAGTCAGGGCAGGCTAGATTAGTCTGTGAGCTTTGGACAGGTTTCCAAGGGATTTGCCAGGGTCTCCTCTATATGTAGAGATAGAATGGTAAACTAATTGGTGCTAGGAATGGATTCAGGTTTAGGGCACTGTTTTGAATAGCTCAAACGGAGTTGTAAGAATTAAAGGTTCAGTTATTGAGTAAGATGGAATTCTCTAAGGTAAATCTTGGATCTGGTTAGTACCAGTTAGAGATCAGGGAAAGGATTGTTTGTTTAGATAAGGGCATTGGGAGTGCTGAGTTATGTTTTGAGGAGAATTTCTTAATGCTAAGTGTTTGTGAATCAGAAGAATAGAGCATTCAAAGGTTTATTTGAATGGGAATTGTGATCATCTTGGACGATGTTATAGTGGTATTTTCTCTGCAGAGATTTGCCAAGGTTAAAGAACACCTTAGGGGCAAGAGTGTCCTTGGGTGGTAAAGATATTTCAGGTTCCTTGGGAATTGATTCTGAGTCTTCTTATAGATCAGAATTAGTTTTGAGGTTGTTGTGACATCTCAGTAACAGAGGAAAGTGATTGCCGATGCAATGTATTGATTAAAGAATCTGACCAGAACTAGAGTGAAGTTTCTGGTGGGCCAGGTGGCCAGATTTATGTTTGAGATTATTATCTCAGGGAAGATCAAAAGGAAAGAAGATTAAGTTAACCGCAGATAGAAAAGATTGAGGAGAATGTCTTAGCTGGATTAGCTAAGGGTTATACAGTGTTAGACATGAATTTGTTGAGGTATGGAGTTCGGATTTGGGATCCGATGGTCACTAAGATTAAATGGGAGATTCTGGATGAATCTTGTGTTATTCTCCTATTCTCTTCATTCAGGCATCCTGGAAATGTAACAAGATATGAAAGCTTTGTAGTGATGGTCTGAGAAGGAGAGGGATGTAATGGATGCGTGGTAAGGTACTTAGCCTGTTAGCAGGTCGGATCAGAGTGTCGGGAGTTGGTGAGGCCATCGTAGCCTTTGAGTATTTTGTAATGGAAATAAGGAAAGCACCGTGATGGGTTTCGCGGTGGAGCTGCCCAGGATAGTGGGTCAGTATGAGTTGGCATTGGGTCATTATGGACCAGTAGTTGAAGTGAGTTCACTTCTGTCAGAAAGGATAAGTAATGCAACTGATTGGTATTCAGATCCTTGTGTGAGAAAGGAATAGAGCGCCTTCTTGAGAACTCAAGGTCTATCTTATTAGATGAAGACTCTAGTGCGACTTCCAGGTTTTGGAAGGGTTAAGAAGGCAATGAGTATATAGATGGAATTCAGTGCAGTTTATTACTCTCAGACTGATGTTAAATCAGAGAGAGAGGGTTATCCAATTATTATTGGAAGAACATCTTATAAGATGAATGAGTTATATATATCTGGATCCTGAGGTGGTTTAGGGGACTAATGAGATTGCTAGAGGTTGGAGCTTGGATGCTCACTACTCAGAATAAATGGAGAAGTTTTACTGAATTGAAAAGTAGGAATGTGAAATTATGATTAGAAGAATGTATTTTCCTTAAAGTATCACCATGGAAAGGGGTGAGGAATTTAGGGCAAGCTAAGCCTTAGATTATCTCGGCATTTGAATCTTGGATAGGACTGGTTAGGTTGACTTTGGATCAGCCTTATCTTTGGCACTGTCAGTTGAACGCAGTGTGTTATGTACTTCCATGCAGGGGGCATGGGTTAAAAGAACTTATGAGTTGAGTTATAAGAATCTGAAGGTCAAGGTTAAGTATTCCGATAAGGAATAGCCAGTTCAGACTATAACAGAAGTAATAAGGTTTTGTTGAATAAAGTGTACCTTGCAAGAATAGTGAGGTTGAGAGAACGACCTGGGAAATTGGAGTCAATTGTGTGGAATTCTTATCCGGGCTGCATAGATAAATTTTGAGGACGAAATTTCTATAAGGAGGGGATAGTTGTAATGCCCCGAATTTCCTAATAAGGGTTAGGACCTTGATTAGGAGGCTGGGAGGGCCATAATTGATTTATTATGTTGTTTAGTGATCATATGCATGTTTATGTGAATTATATTATTATATGATGATGAATGCATGCATATGGGTGTATTTTAATTATAAGGGCATTTTGGTAATTTGGCCCGTCGAGGGTATAATTGTGTATTTTCGTGCATGTGGGTGAGTTTTGAATGGTACCACATTATATGTGGATTTTTTCGAGCCTTTCGGCATGAGACGATCGTGAAATGCAAGTGTTCGGTCTAGTCATAACGGGATTAAGTTCAGGGATCGGGGTGAGTCTCGGGGTGATATTAATGATTAGAGCATTATCGGGAATTAAAGGGTCATGGGATATGGATTATTGATGTTTGAGAATATTGAGAATAGCGGGAATTGGAGAGTGTTAATTATGATTAACGAAATAGGTGCAAAAGGACGGTTTTGCCCTTGGTGGTTGTTAAGGTTTTATTCTAGACCTAAGGGCATTTAGGTATTTTCACCCTTAGAGATTGATATAAGCCATTAAGGCTGTAGAAAGAAGAGGAAAATATAGTGTTGCCTTCCTTCTCTCCCAATGGTCTTTTTCCTCCATTTTCTCTTCGGATTTTCAAGCTTTGTTTGAGGAATCAAGCCAAGGAACTAAGCTGGGATAAGCTAGGGTTATGCTCCACCATTGAAGAGGGTGTGTTGCTGAGATTGAGGTGAGTTTTTAGCCACTAGAACTCTTGCTTTTGCTCTGTTTTCTTAGTTAAGTTCCAGCTGGTTTTTAGTTGAAAAGTGGGGAATTGATTGGAGTTTTGGCTAGGGTTCTTGGGGTTGTGAAGCTTGGGACATGTGAGGATGGTATTTGGGACTGAATTTGATGTTTAGAAGCTTTTGATTTGGGTTGGAAATGGTAGAATCGAAGGAGGAGATTTCTGGGCTGCAGCTGGCTGAAGGTAGCGCTGCAGCGCCCAGTGTAGGGCACTTCAGCGCTACCTGCAGAGGAGGCTAGGGCGGTTTAGTTCTGTCTTGAGCGCTGGGGTGCTAGGAGGGTAGCGCTACCCTATTTCTTCATAACCCTGTTTTGGGTGTTTTTAAGGGTTTTTGGCTCAGGGTTTCAATCCTTAAGGCTCGGGAACGAATCTACTCGCCGTTTGGGCATGTTTCGAGGTCCCGAGAGTGGGGTTTAGGTCAAGACCCTATCTTGGATGATTTTCATTAATCGAAGATTGTATTTGGTTATGACTAGGTGACCGCTAAAGGATTAAGGATCGATCATTCTCAAGGGTCGTTCTTGTTCTAATTCTCGCTCGAACCGGAGGTAAGAAAACTACACCCTGTGTATATGTGATATGCATGGTTATTCTTGATGCATGTTGGATGTTTAAATGTAATGCACGAGAAACATGTGATTAGGACATGCTTTGTATACTGAGTATGAGATTGTTCAGAGCTTGAGCCTCTGTGTTTATGCATGATCCTAATTGTGCTAGTATTTGTTAAGTAAGCATGCTGAATGCCCTGTATTCAGATATTGAATATGTGATATATGTTTGGTGGCATTGCTTACTTGTATATGGCACTAACTAGTCAGGGATACTAACCTAAGAGTCAGAAATGGCATCGTCATGAACGCAGGGCCAAATGAAGATTAGATCTAATCAATATCAGCATTGAATGGCTCTAAGGCATTAATGCTGGATCGACCCTAAGGTCGATGAAACTTATAAGCGCTTGGCTAGTCTAGGACTAGTTACTCAGAGCCAAGGCCTAAGGCTTGGGTGACCGTTTGTCACATGGCTAGGAAATGATGTTCCAGGGTTATGACTCTATGGTCATGAGGAAGGTTATGTTGGTGACTAGTCATCATGCACCTATCCTATCTAAGCTAGTGAAAGGAACACTTATCTACTCGACAGGTTTATGCTGGTGACTATTTCACCAAATACCTATCTTGTATAAGCTAGTGAAAGGATCACTTATCAATAAGCTCCGGTGACCCTATCGTCACATGGCTATTGGGAACGGAACCCACCCTAGTGACTGTACCACTGTCACTCTTTTATTGGGGCTAAAAGCTCTGGATTACTATTATGGTCATTGGTTGATGTGTTATACTCAACATTACGTGGATTTGTTTGCCTGCTGGAATAAAGCTATATCTGCTAGGCGTGTACCTTATGATTGATGACATGTTATTACTATTCATGAGCATATTAAGTTTTCTTGCTGGGCTTTGACTCACGGGTGCTATGTGGTGCAGGTAAAGGAAAATGAAAGCTGGACCATCCTTGAGTTGGAGAGTTTAGGTGACGATGTGTACATACGCGGCTGCTCGACCGCCACAACCGAGGGTTGAAAGAGGAACTAGGGTTAAACCCTGTTTTTCTGCTTAGATCGGCCTATTGTAGATATTTTCCTGTAATAAACTCTGAAATTATATTTTTGGGATCCCAATGTATACAGTAAACGTTCTAATGAAACGTTATATCTTAACCAAAATTTTAATCCCTAAACCGCTAATCACACTTAGTTGCACGATTTTGGCCAAATGACTCGATTAGCGAGTTTAGCACTGGTTACAAGGCACACTGTAACGGTCCCTGGAGATTGGGGTGTTACAGTCATGCTGCTTTAGTGCTTGATATATGTTGAATTTAACCTCTTCATTGTTAACCCTCAGTGTTAGATGACCACCATGTACATCAATAAGAGCTCTTCCAATAGCCAAGAATGGATGACCAAGAATAATGGGGATTTCATGGTCCTCCTCCATATCCAATACCACGAAATCAGTGGGAAAAATAAATTTTTCCACCTTAACCAATACGTCTTCAATCACTCCCCTAGGATAAGTAAGTGACTGATCTGCTAATTGAAGAGTAATGGTTGTGGGCTTCACCTCTCCTACCCCCAACTTCTTAAAAACAGAAAGGGGCATCAAATTAATTCTCGCTCCAAAATCACATAATGCCTTGTCAAGGGATGACCCTCCAATATTGCATGGTATAGTAAAGCTACCAGGGTCGTTCACCTTTTGAGGCAACTTTTTCTGTAAGATGGCGCTGCATTCTTCTGTTAGCTTCACAGTTTCAAAGTCTTCTAATCTTCATTTCTTTGACATGACTTCTTTCATGAATTTCACATAATTTGGCATTTTCTCGAGAGCATCTGCAAATGGAATGTTTATGTGAATTCTTTTGAAGATTTCTAGAAACTTTGCAAACTGTTAATCTAATTTCTTCTTCTGAAATCGTTGAGGGTAAGGAATGGGAGGTTGATACATTGGAAGGCTATCTTTCTTCATGCCAGTCTTGTCACTTCCACTCTGCTTCTTGGCTTGCTCTTCCTTGTCTACCTCTCGTACCACTGGCTCAACTTTCTCCTTTGAACATTCTTGAACATTACCCTCATCAAGCACCTTACCACTTTTCAAAGAAACTGCTTGGCATGATTCCTTTGGATTTACCACAGTGTCACTAGGAAAACTTCCCTTCTTATTAGAATTCACAACAATAGCTAATTGGCCCACTTGAGTCTCAATTTTCTTCATTTAAGCACCCATGTTAGTCAAATGGGTTTCTATATTGTCGAGTCTTGCTTCATTTTTTCCAAACCTCTTGTTAGACTCGATAATAAAAGTGCCCAAAATGTCTTCCAATGATTGCTTTTTCTCTTGTTGCTGTTGAGAATTGAATCTCGGAGGTGGTTGCAACACATTTTTATTATTAGCATAAGAGAAATTTTCATGGTTGCGCAATCCTGGATTATAATAATTAGGCATGTTGTTGCTTCTGTAATTATTGGGGAAGGAGCGGTTTGCCATAAACTGGGCTTGTTCTGGACTCATATCTTGCCCGTGCATTGCAGCAGCCACTGCTACACTCTCCATAACTGTTGGATTATTTTGCGCTGATAGAGCAGCCATTTGGGTTTGTAAAGCAGCAATTTTGGCATGCATGGCTGTCATCTGATCAACGCCATATAACCCAACAACTTTCCTTGGGCCTAACCTCTCATTGGGCCACTGATAACTATTGGTAGTCATTTCCTCCATCAAAGTGAAGGCTTCATTAGCTGTCTTGGCTAATAGAGCACCCCCTGCAGCAGCATCAACTATTGTTCGTGTTGGAGCATTTAACCCTTGATAAAAAATCTAAAATTGCATCCAATTTTGATAATTGTGTTGTGGGCAACGTCGTAATAAGTCCTTAAACCGATCCCAAGCCTCATAGAATGGTTCTTGCTCTAATTGTCAAAATTTCCAAATATCACTGCGTAATTGGGCTGACTTGGAAGGAGGGAAGAACTTAATCAGGAACTTTCTTGCCATCTCATCCCATGTCGTAATTGTTCCAGGCTGCAAAGATTGCAACCAACTCCTGGCTCTATCCCTCAAGGAGAAAGGGAAGAGACGCAATCTGATGGCATCATCAGTAACGCCATTCATCTTCACTGTGGCACATACCTCCAAAAATATGGCCAAGTGAATGTTAGGGTCTTCAGCTGCTAAACCCCCAAACTAATTTTGCTGCACCATGTTGATTAGTGCAGGTTTCAGTTCAAAGTTGTTGGTAGCAATGGCTGGATTTGCTATTCCAGTGAGATTTTCATTCACAACAGGCATTCAAAAGTCACGCACTGCCTGCTGCACTGGATTAAGAGGAGCCCCACCAGCTGCTGGTTGATTATTATTAATGCCATTGTCACTGATTTTGTTCACCCCGTTGTTGTCCATATTAAGCTCTTCAGTCCTTTTCTTAGTTCTCAACTGACGGAGTGTGTGCTCAATTTCAGGATTTAGAGGCTCAACAGGTGTAGAACTCCTATTCCTTCGCATATACTGAGAATATAAGCACAATCTATAACGTTAGTAACAAAACAAATTAAAATCTAATTTAAAATCAAGACTTAAAGTTTCAATATTAGTAAAATTAATTTTAATCCCCGACAACGGCGCCAAAAACTTTATTCATATTTTTCTACCGCAAGTGTACGGTGTATTACAATATAGTTATAATTTAAAGGATGTCGAACCCATGGGGATTAAATATTTAATTCACCAATTACTATAACTTTTAAGTCTATAATTTTAATTAGAAAATTCAACAAATAACTAAAACAATAACATAAAGAAAATGAAATAGCAAAATAATGGAAGCTAATGATCTTGGAAAGTTATTAAATAAAAGATAAATGTACTAGAGTAATGATTTCACTATTTAATTATGAACATAGTTTCTTTCTTATCCTAATTAGCTCTCCTCATTTGTAATTTCTAGAATTCTAATATAATGCATCTATCTTTCTCAAGCATATATGCAATTAATCTCAATTAATCAATATGATATCTCTATTAGCTATTAATTAATCAAAAAGTCATTAAGCAAACAATTCTTTTAATTCAAATTCAAAGAGTTCATGGAATCTCTCAATCTCACAATCACTCTATGTCGAATCTTCCTATGTCCAGTCTAAGTTTATCTCTCTCAAGCATAAACCCTAGATCTCAATTCACAATAATGATGGCCAAACATTAATATGAGAAAATTAAATCAAGAAGATATGAACAAACAAGAAGAACTTCATAAAGATAATAACAAAAACTTTAATTCAATAATCAAAATAGATCCATCTAATACTCTAGCACAAAAGGAGTTTAGTTCTCCATTACAAACTTAGACACAATAGCAATGTAGTTGTTCATAATTAAAAACTAAAATAAAATGAGGAAAAAAGAAACTAGATGTAATGATGGTGATGTTGATGAATTCTAGCCTCCTTTTTCCTTTCCAAGCATGTAATCCCAGGTCTAATCTCCTCCAAAACGTAATTAAAACCCTAATTATGCTTTTCCTTTTATATCCCCTCAAAAAGACCTTTTTTCCCTTCAAAATTCGTAACTTAAACTTTTCGTACGGATCCGGGCGTTGTTGCCCCTCGAACAGGCGATATTGCGCTACTGGAAGGCCAGATACACGCTCTCTGTAATAGTCAGGCGCTGCAGTGCTTGATGATGGCGCTGCAGCCCTAATTTAAGTAAAAAATTGCGTTGCAGCCCCTGATGATGGTCCTGCAGCGCCTAGGCAAATTCTAGAATGTTGATTCTTCAGGACAGGGCTGCAGCACTAGAACAAGGGGCTGCAGCCCTATTTCACAATTTTTTTCATTTTTTCTCCATTTCACTCCCGTTTTGTACGAACTTTGCACCACTTCTCCTTGGACCCTACACATACACAACACAAGCATAAAACCAAACAAAACAACCTAGACACCTACAAATTAGATATAAAATGACACTAATAAGTGAATATTCACTTATCAGGATTCCTCATCAGGATTCCTCAATCATGACGAACTCGGAGTTGTCACCAATCAACTCTATGTTGATATTCTGCTTCCAATTGAGGAAGTGTTCTCCAGTGAATTTCTCCATCGAAAGTTGAGAAAGGATGAGAGTAGACATAGACACTACTTAACTTAAAACTACAAATTATCAATAAAATAGAAATCAATCACATTTGCTCAATAAAACTTCTATTCACACAAATTTTAAGAAATAGCACAACATATACCAAAATATGTAAGATATGAGAAAAAATACCAAAAACTATCATATCTCTATTTCTTTAGGTTTTTAACTAATCTATCATATACTTGTCCCGGTTGGCGAGAGTAAAAAATACCACTAGTTAAAAAAAGTTGTAAACTCATTTAATAATGGGCACCATTATTAACAACCTACTATTCGATTAAAATAAGAAAACAAAATCTCTTATTTTATGAGCTAGACCCACGGTTTCGATAATCATAGATTTAGTTCTAGTAGTCACCGTTGGGGTGAGTCTAGTAGAATTTGACCTATAATTATCTATCTTTCGAATTCTAACCTTGTCAAAATAACTAATGAACACCTTCCGTACAGGGACGAATCAAAGCGCCTCGAGGCCCCCATTAAGCTATTGACTATGTTAAACCAACGGTGGAGATCGAATAAAATTCTTAAAATAAGCTCATTATTAAATTAAAAATAGTATTTTTTATACTTTATTTTTAGAAAATTAATGACTATGGTTTTCCAAAAAATAATTAAACAGATTACATTTTTAAAACCAAAGTCCTATAATCTCCTATTAATTCTAAAGTGTCACATTGAAACAAATTCAATTAATTTAGAATTAATTTGTTGCTAATCAATATTTAGGTTTAACTAATATAATGAACCTATACAATTAAGTCCAACTCGGGTAAATGGGCCTTAATAATTGGGCTTGTATGGAGGTTGGCTGGGTCCAGTATGTCGTTCCCAGTACAAAGGTCTCCAATCTTCCATACAAGGTCCAAAAGACAGGAATTTAAACCTTCGTTTTATTAATTGTTAATAATTTATTAGGCCCATTATAGTCATGCATAGCAAATGGGCCTTCACAAGTGGAATCACCCACAAGAGAGGAATTTAAACTTTACATTTTCTAATTGACCCAAATAAAACCTATCATTTTATGAATATTTGATTTGGCAAAATCCATATATCTAACAAACATATGGGCCACTATATGCATCTTAGCTCAATTGCAAAAATACCACATATAGTATAAACATGCATGTTATAATTGGATGGACATAATCATGTTACTATATGAGCAATTCTATGAATTTATGCAAAAGAAACCACAATTTATTTCATATACAAAAATACCACATTCAATTATCTAGAATTTATCAAAAAATTCAAATTAATTAAATTTTTACAAAAAATAAGTCAATTTAAATTAAATTTATCAACAATTAACAATAGTTAATTTAAATTTCATTTATCAACAATAAAATTGATTTTAGGTTAATTTGAAAAAAAAAATATTAATTTAATTTAAATAGGATTTATCTACAATTAACCAAAGTTAATTTAAATCCCATTTATTAAAAAAATATTTTATTAATTGGTTGAAAAAAAATGATATTTTTCAAAATTTAACCAATTTTAAATTTTAAAATCAATATCTTTAACTGTTTTTTAAAAATATCTTATGTTGTTACAACTATAAGCAAATATTTTAACCATTTAAAAGAATATATTAATAGTTATAACAATCATAAAATATCTCAAAACAGTTAATCAAATTCAAATATCCAAAAAAATATCTAACTAACAATATTCAAATTTCAAATAATTTAAATATTAAAAAATATAGAATAAAAAGATATTTATATTTTCAAATAAAGAATTAATAAAAATATAAAGAATTTAAAAGAAAATATCTTAAATATCTCATATGTTAATTCTAATATTTTAATCTATTAAAAGATTTAAAGTTAAGTTGTTAGTCTATTTTTAAATTTGAATTTGAATCTTTGTAGAAAATATCTAATTATTTAAATCTCAACTCACAAAGATATCTTATTTTTTAAAAAACAATTTTAAATGATAAAAAATACATATTTTTTGTTTTGATTATAAATAATTTATTTTCACAAATTTTTTTAAATTTTAAAAAACAAATTCTGATGAATAGTAACAGGTAATGTTCATCGCGCACGGGTGTTAGCTAGTGCGCGCGAGCGGCGTGCGGGCGTGGGCAGCCAGGCTAAAAAATTTCCAGAAAATTTTTGTGCAATTTTTCAAACCAAAACCATTTTCTAATTAATTTTTAACATGTTTTACACAAAATAAAGCATATATAAAAAAATTAATGGCATAGAAAACACAACAAAATAACTTAAAAATTACTAATAATCATATAAAATCAATATGCTTAATAAAAACATGAAAACCATCCAATTATTCAAACACATCAAATAATCCAATTTTTAACATGTTCGTGCATGAAAATAAAGATTACCAAATGCTCTGATACCAGTTGTTGGGAAAAACTTATACAGGATCTTTATTTATTTTCATGTAGATCTAATATTAAACAAATTAATTTGAGATAACCTAGAACATGTTTCTAAAATTGAATTCAAAGAGAAACAAATATAAGAATACTTACAGTATACGCAGTGGAATGAAAGAGTCCTCCCTTCAGTTCTCTAACTCTTGTATCCTTTCTGTCGCAGAGTATTATCAAGAAATTGAATTGTTCTTCTAATTTCTTCACAATCTTCCAATGTATCCTTAGAATCACCTAGACTAGAGTGGGAAATTCTCAACATATGAGATAGATACAGAGAAAAGAAGAGAAAATAACAAAGAGGCTTAGAAAAGGACTTGTGTTTAAAGAGAATCTAAAACCTATCAGAAAATCTGACTTCTAAACTTATGAACTTATCATAACTTATTTTTTGACTTCTCTCCAAGAACTACTTTTATAGACTCAACTAGGCCATTTAATTTAATTAAAAAAATCAATAAAATAATATCCAATTTGAAGCCCTAGGTCGAAATTATCATGTGCTCTAGGCCCGTGAAATTTCCCATTTGATTATAATCCCATTAGACTTAAAATCAATGCCTGTATTATTTTCTATTGATTTAATTAATTAAATAATTATTTAAATCATTTATCAAATTAATTGTTTATAATTTGAACCTTGATTTAAACTTATATATTAATTTAGATACCAATTTATCCTAATTAATAAATTTGCCATAATTTCTCTTTTCTTCTCAAAATTACATAACTCTGTGAAACTATCCAAAATTGACCTGGTAAACTTTGATAATTTTAATTGATAATTAAATCAATTAATTGACACTATCTAGATGATTTTATCCAAGGTACAATGGGGACCATGGGCCTATGAAATCAAGCTCCAATAAGTTATCATAAATCTAACAAATAAATTTACTAACTTATTAATTCCTCATGACTCCACTATAGACTCGGAATTGCACTCTTGAATTCATAGAACGCTCTATAAAAAAGATAGACACGCTATTAATTATCCATTGTTACAACCATAATTGTCACTCAATCCTTATGGACGGTCTACAATGAGATAGGACTAAAATATCGTTTTACCCCTCATTATATTTTATCCTTAAAACACTTAGTTCCTTGTAAATGATATTTCAGTAAACTAATTTAATTACTGAAATGAGATCTCTGTCATTTAACACCTTGAACCAAAATAAAAGGAAACCATCATTTCACTTCTTCATTAGAAGCTATAGATGTTCATATCTATGATTAACACTCCCACTCAATTATACTACCGAGTTCCCAAGATGTAAGTATGGGCTAGTCCGTAGGGTAAGCTGGTAACGAACAAGTCAAAGAACTCAAAAAATACAATCAGTTAGAATATTAACCACTCAGAATTGAGATTGAATTGACCTATGGTCAACTATATGATATGAATAGAATAGATAATAACAGTATGTTTACTTATCTTATCAACTGTCAATATCGGTCCAGTCCGATGTAACAAATACATCCAATCTTATCCACTTTGCTGGAAAGAACATAACACCACAATGTGTAAGTAGATCATATCGTAGATTGGCAAGTCAGTGTAAATCCTGTGCATTGACTAATCTTAGGACTAACTTATTTTGAACATATAATCATATTTATATTCTACTGTGATTATGTCACTATAAATACGATTAACTATATGCTCGGGATTTAATAGAAGTTTATATTAAACAAATTATCATGAAAATAAAACATGTGAGTAAAGTGATTGACCAAGTCAAAAAATGATTTATATTATTTTATTGATAATAAAATGAGATTACAAAGAATTTGAGTTTTAATTAGGGCATAAAACCCCAACACTAACAACCTAAAATCCCAAAACCAGAAGTTAACTTAAGCAACTCTAAACATATCCAACCCAACCAAAATTCGGTATAAGAAGGCTTAGAACCTTACCTCATTTATGGCTTGAATTTCCCCCAGCTGATCTTTATCTACTCCTAGCCTCAACTCTCCAAATTTCCCAGCTTAAATCCAAGCTTTTCTTCAAAGTTCTCCTTCAGCCTCAAGGCACAAGAGAGGAAGGGGGAGTGAACGTGTAAGAGGAAAAGAGAGAGAGTACTTGAGAGATTTCTAACCTATTCTACCAAGTTATGATCATCCTAGAGTTTCCACTAACTATAATCCTTAACTAAAATGGACTAAAATGCCCCTGAATCAACTCAGCCTCCTATTTGCCCATAAGGGAAATATGGTCATTATCCCCAATTCCCATTAATTCCTCAAGTCGTCCTACCAATTTCCAATTAATCCTGTCATGCCCAACTAATTACCAAATATTTACCCACTCAATAAACCCCAAATATACATTAAACTCCCTAAAATACCCCTAGGCACGCCCCAAGCCGGGTATTGGACCCCGTTGTGACTATTATGCTAAACCGCTCACTAGGATCGCCTTCAGCCGTATACTGCAAATATATCCACATAATAATGTGGTCTCAATCATTTACTCACATATATTAAAATTTATGCCCGCAACGAGCCAATATTACAAATATGCCCCAATTATCAAGAATGGGCCCACATGCATATTTAACACTCATAAACATGCATATAATCATACTCATATTATCACATATATATATCATGCATGCCACATAGTCACACATTTATTTAGTTAATCATACATATATCCAGTTATGCCCTCCTGGCACACTAATCCAGGCACTAAACCTTATTAGTATTTTTGGGACATTACATATGATCTTATCTACTTGGTCAATGTCCTGGATAGGACATCACACCAGAATGTGTAAGTAGATCATATCGTACATTAACAAGTCAGTGTAAATTATGTGCACTAACTTAATCTTAGGACTAATGCTTTAGAACATATAACCAAAATTATAATCCATTGTGACCAAGTTATTATAGCTGTGATTATCCATATGTTCAGAATTTAATAGATGTTTATTTTACATAAATAATCATGTAAATAAAAAAGTGAGTAATGTGATTGAAAAGTCAAAATTGATTTCTATTCTTTATTGAAAATGAAATGAGGTTACATAGACAATTAGTTTTACACAGGGCATAAAACCCCAACAAAAATGACAAATTGCCATTTCCCAGCAAAAGGCAATAGAGCCAAAGAAGCATTAGAGCTTGTACACAGCGATGTGTGTGGCCTAATTAATGTATAGGCTAGAGGTGGTTCATACTTACCTAATGCTTAGGAAGTCAGAAACCTTTGGCAAGTTTAAGGACTTCAATGTCGAGACAGAGAAGTAGTTAGATAAAACTCTTAAGATACTTCAATCAAATCGAGGTTGTGAATATTTGCATTTAGAAATCAAATATTTCATGTTGGAGCATGGTATTCTATCCAAACTCACAACACCTAGAACGTCACAGCAAAATGGTATTTCAAAGAGAAGAAACAGAACATTCTTGGACATGGTCAGGTCTATGTTAAGCTACTCATATTTTCCTTTCACATTATGGGGATATGCACTTCAAACGATGACTTACATTTTGAATGTATCCCCATCTAAGACAATAAGAAAGACACCACTAGAATTCTGGAATGGT